>NW_019386642.1:5156-42498 GCF_000671375.1 Centruroides sculpturatus | reverse complement strand
ATAAAAACATATCAAAAATATAATTTCAATATATGTACTGTACAGGTAGGTTTCATTAGGCAGGTATTCCTCCTTGGCAGATTATTTACATGTTTTAATGCCTTGAGGTAGTTTTGGCTACCCGCCACCAACCAAGATACTTCGATAATTAATTTTGTCTTCGTTTACTATCTCGTGCTATTGTGCAACTCTAACTAACCTGTCCGTGACTAAGGATATTTAAAGTGAACTTCATCATTAAAAAGATGAAAAAACAGGCCAAAATTATATGCTGGTATGACTAGTTCGTTTATATTATATTTTAATACTTAGCCTAAAATTCATCTTATAATTATGAAATTATTGAACGGATGCACAAGATTTTAATAATAGAGAATAATAATAGAGTAAGTAATAGTACTATTACTTACTCTATTATTTCAGTCTTTGACAGTTAAATAAAATAAGTTTTATAAAGATATATTTGATGATATATTAATATATGATACTTTAATAAAAAAAAAAAATAATACTGTAATCTGTAATTATGCAAATAGAATCTTTAAAGCTTGAATGTGAACTAGAAAATAAGAAAGATTGATTATTTAAATATAACCATAAATCGATGAAAAATATAAAGTACTTAATATAAAATCATGTAAAAAGTTTTAATGTGGATGAAGTTCTAAATTATAATTGTCCTTTAGTATTTAAAATTGTTTGTTTGTTTGTTAAGTTACCGCAACGTAACACTTAAGCGATTTGCCCAGGGGATGCCATTTTAAGGGTAATTGGCTCTTATTCAGGGATTACAGACGTGGAGAAAATCCGGTAAACTCCACGTGGCCAGCCCGTGAGCTAGTCGTAGAGAGGCGCGATCCCACGACCGAACTCCCAGTATTCAGAGAACGGAACCGCTTGAGCACTGGTGGGCCTAGTAATTAAAACGAATAATTTTGTGGCATTGTCTAAGATCTGGATTAGAACGATTAAAGTAGCAGATAGAAAAAAACAAAGTCAGTTAATAAACAAATCTTTATTAAATGACTATCCCAACAGATTATTAAAAAAAAAAAATGGATATTAGAATATACAAAAAGTAAATTTCAGGTTAAATATATATATATATATTAAAATGATAATAATAACATCTGTCTTTCCCTTATATTAAGGGATTATATCATAAATATAAAAAAATGTTTCTTTAAAATACGAAATAGTGTTAGCGGTTAATTTAAAAACTAAAATTAAAAATAAAGAAAAGTTAGTTTTAATAAAATCAGAAGTTATTTTATAGCCCAAAGGGGTTTGTTTCGTGTAGTAAAATAATCTTTTCTACAAAATGTCGATTTTTTCTACTAATTTACAGGCAATTTTGGTTTTTTTATAGTGTGGTATTTTTAATCTCAAGGTTCTAATAGAAGAGAAATGAATATTTAACCTCGAAACTTTTATTTATTAAACTTCATCTACAATCGAATTTTAATTTTTAACATCCATCACTATTATTTATTTAGTTTTGTCAAATTTAATGAATTTTAAATTTATTATCACTCAAAAACGTATTTGTTCGTATCGTACTCCTTTTATATTTACACATATGAATTTTTATTAGCAAGAAGGTAAGCTTTTCTTTATGACTTCACATGGGGATGACATATAACCCCCGATATCTCTGGTACTATATTGAATTATAAAATTCGACCTCCGCTACGACAGGTCATTTTACTTTTATTAATGTGCAAAATTTCGTTTAAATTGCTCGTATCATTATTTCTCAACAAATCGCCGAAGCACGTTTTGCGAAGCTTTGAAGGTAGTTTGCTCGCTTCGTTCTCCGCTTTTCAGACTTATTTAAAAGTGTGATGTGTAACCTAATACATTTTCTTGTTAAATATCATTAAAGGGCGTACTAAGTGCAAATAAATGTATACAATCAATAAAAAGTTATTTGAATGTTTTCTTTTAACCAAAATTGTAAACTGTTTTATGGATGTTTGTATTATTTTAAATATTAACTGATTTATATCTTTTTAAATTAAAAATTAAAAATATAATTTCAATATATGTAGTGTACAGGTAGGTTTGATTAGGCAGGTTTCCTCTTTGGCAGATTATTTACATGTTTTGATGCCTTGAAGTAGTTTTGTCTTCCCGCCACCAGTCAAGTCTATAATACTTTGATAATTAATTCTGTCTCCGTTTACTATCTCGTGCTATTGTGCAACTCTAATTAACCTGTCCGTGACTAAGGACATTTAAACTAAACTTCATCATTTAAAAGATGAATACGGGCCACAATTATATGTTGGTATGACTAGTTCGTTTATATTATATTTTAATACTTAGTATAATAGCAGTTGTAGAGTATGGTGACATTCGGCATTCTTAAAGCATGTAACTCCGTAAAAAAAATACCAGTCGAAAGCCTGTCAAGNGCCCCATTACTGTTGCCCCTATACCAGGGGCAACTTTAATAAAAATAATTAAAATAATTACAACTTTACAAAAAGAGAGAAGTTGCCGATCTTGCCCCTATACCCGGGGCAACTTCGTCAATTTCTCTCTTCTTGTAAAGTTGTAATTATTTTAATTATTTTTATTTCCAAACTGATTTTAATTAGTTCTATAGTAAGGTAACATTCCAATAGACAATATGCAAGGATTTTTTTTTCAGTTTACAGCAGTATTTATTACACAAAATTTAAGTAAAGATTAACATGCCGATCTTGTCCCGGTCTCCCCTACATATCAAATTTAATTTTTACACTAAATTTTAATAATTAAATTATTCAAAAAATAGGTTAAAAATTAAAGAATAATTTATGTAGAGATTGTCATATTCAAATTATTTATACGATATTAAATTTGATTGTTACTTTACCGGCTTTGTTATGTATAACAGAGATAAAGTATGGCGATCGATGAAAAAATTACTGCTCCAAAATTTTTACAATTTTTGACTTAAACTTGAATTGTCGATAAATGAATGAAGTTCGGGGAAATTTCTGTATATATGGATGTTAATGTTTGTGGGGAAGTACAAATTTGTTCAGGTTCTTTGAAGCTTAATAACTCCCGTGTTTTTTGTCGAAAATTTATGAAAATATATAGGAAAGTTTGTGTATTAGTACGAATGACACAATTAAACTTTGGTTGTTAAAAGTCAAGAGGTGGGAATAAAAAAGGAAAATCGTGTATATCTCCGTAGGGTCAGACTTAATATTTTACTTGTTATTAGCATCTAGAATTTATTATAAAATCATCCCTATCTTCGAACTTAAGCTCTTTATCGTTTTAGAATAGTTAAAAATATAAAAATTTTTTAAATAAAAAATATTAAAAGATGGGGCCACCATCAATTTCAAAAGTATAAGATAGGCTGTCTCTGATATCAGTACCAATTGTCGAAATCATAAATTAGTAACATATAAAATTATTGAATGGCAGAGAAGAAAGCGAGGAAGCTTTTTTTGGCATGGATTCAAATTAAGTAATGGCTGGGACACGTTTATAAATTTGAAGTTATGAATTTGTGTGTGATAACAGAGACCGCATTTTAAAATTAGACCTACAATGAGAGAAAACAAGGATCAAATATCATCTCTATATTAAATCAATGAAAAATTTTGCTTAAATATTTAAAATTTTCATACACTAATGATAAGTTTTTTTCTATTGTTAAAGATATTAGAGTGAGACATCAAGATATAGTAAGAAACAAAATAAATAAACGAAATAAAAATAAAGTATGTATATATAAAAGTATTATGAAACTACTTAATAAGTTTTTTGAATGGTAATAAATTAAAACGAACAAAAATTATCGTGACATCGTCGCAATGCCGGACAGCGATTTTTATTATTGTAAATTTACTTAATTTAAAATATATCTTTTGCTAAATTTGGAAAGATTACAAAATTTTCTTTAGAGGAACTCTAGAGGTGGGAATAGTAAGAGAAATGAAGAGCACTTTTACAGTTCATCCATAAAAAATTTTGTAATTTTTCCAAATTTATAATTTTCGTCCAGGCAGTAAATTTTATTATATGTATGTAATGATCTCGGTTTCAAATTAGTAGTCCTGCCGTTATTTATCATGCTTTCCACTACAATGACAGAGTTATGCAGGTCATGTAATTCTGTCGTGGGAAAATTTATTTATTGAATTCACGTGACTTCCGGTCTCGACCGAAAATTCGTATTAGTTATTCGGGTCTCTTGCACTAAAGCTTTTCATATCTGTTCGAGGATATCGTTCTCGAGATTAAGCAAAAATCACAGGTAACAGACAGGGAATAAACGACAGTGGAAATTTACAGATTCTACATTCCTTTCAAATTGCAACCTAATAAATTAACTTTAAAAAATACATATATAATTCGATACTAGTCCAGAAATAAACGAATGATATGTATGAAAACTTAATAATATAGAGGTTGCTGCCGACGTTTTAATCGAGAAAACGTAAACGTCGGACGTTCAGCCTCGCCAGCCTGTAAGCGTAGGAGTTTGACAATAGCGTTTGGAACGTCAGTGGCATCGTGCTAGACGTTCCGAACGCCATTTTCACACTCACTAATATTACCTTATATAATATAATCTCACTAATATAAACTCACTAATATAAATTAACCTTACAAAACTTAAAAAATAACGTTAAGTATGAAATTGAAAAGTCTAAGATAAATAATGTAATAACTATTGGCTCAAAGTGGCTACTTAGGTGTGGCATTGACAAGGATTTAGTGAAGAATAAACATGGGAAATTTTTAAAGAACTTTCCCATTCGTTTTTCTCGTTTCTATTTACGTGAAATTTTTTAACAGTCATGTCTAGTAAACAACAATATTTCTGTACTTTCAAATAATTACTGCACAATTCAAACTCCGAATGAGGGAGTCGACGACCCTCCAAATTTTTTACCCTCCATGTGAGTACAAAAATTGTCTAACGAACCATATTCCTACGCGCGACTCTTCACCATATATAGGCCCACGAA
Source organism: Centruroides sculpturatus (assembly GCF_000671375.1). Taxonomy (NCBI): domain Eukaryota; kingdom Metazoa; phylum Arthropoda; class Arachnida; order Scorpiones; family Buthidae; genus Centruroides; species Centruroides sculpturatus. Next base: position 37,516 of record NW_019386642.1, on the reverse strand, counting down.
AATTACTTAGTGCACCATTATGGCCGCACTTCCAGAATCTCGACAGCAAGCATCTTTTGAATTTCAGTGTAGGCGGCGCTGTTGGCCAAAAAAACATGTAAATAAAACTTATTTAATTATAAATTATAAATTTACATATTAAAAATTGTATTACTATAAATTGATCATTAGGGAAGGATAGGTTTAGGTTAGGTTAGGAGTTTGCCACAGGCAAAGATGCCGCGCGGCGGCAGTGTACAGACGCTCGCACCAGCTTGTACCCATGACTAAGGAAAAAAGAGGACAAAGGCCTCGACTAATTAATGGTTCGAACAGGATCTCTCAGGTTCGTAAGTGGACTGTCGAGGCCTTTGGCCTCTCTTTTTACCTTAGTCATGGTACAAAATGGTACAAGCTGGTGCCAGCGTCTGTACACTACCGCTGCGCGGCCTCTTTGCCTGTGGTAAGCCCCTAACCTAACCTAAACCTATCCTTTCCTAAAGATCAATTTCTTTTACATATATACACACAAGAAAGACATGTACACAATACACAAAGTGTTTAGCTGGCAGAAAACAAGGTAGAGGAAAAGGGAGGAGAAAAAAGAGGGACAGTAGAGAAAATAGACAGTAGAGAAATAGACAGTAGAGAAAAGTAGGATACTCTGAATGGCGTACGTAAGGCCACAGTCCCCTCTATGTTTGATGTAAGCGTGCAGTTTTTACGCTGCAAGGCCGTAGTCCCCCGAAGGGTCTAAAAGAAAACCTGAGTGTAGCGAACACCAATAAGTGACTGCTGCCACGAATATCTAAGTGTAGAAGTTAGTGCCAATTGGATGTTATTAGAAAGACTTATATCTAATACTTAATTCTTAAATCTTAATAATAATAAACTGAACGTGAGCGCAAATCCTAAAACTACTTAACAGGCAGCCTGAAAACCATACAAACACAATGACAAACTATACGAAACGAATGAATCGACAGAGACAAACGAGCAAGACCCCAAAATTATTTATTTATTTATTATTATTTTTATGTATTTATGTCTTTTTAAACATCAACATTAACAATGGAAAACTAACAATAAAATACAGGAACCATAAAAATGCCAAAATACTAACTAACACCGAAAAAGCTATGAAAACGGCTACGCAGTTGAAACTGGCCTAGTAAAACCTAACTATGAACTTACAACTGAAAAGGCTGAAGAATAACTTAAAATAAAACCTGAAAAACCAAATATACTGCCTTGCAGTAAAACCAGAAAAATTCGAAAACTAGTTGACTGAGAAAAACTGAAATTATAGGAGAAGCTAAACGCCTTAAGACCTAATTAACAGTGGCGTGCCGTCATTAGAAGCGTTGGAAGCGCCTCTTTCCTCGTATTCTCTAAAAATAAATAAATATTAATTTTAATTATATGAAAATAATCGCACAATATTTTATTATAACCGCATTATGTATCTTATTACAAATTTCTATACTACACGTGAAAAAAAAGAAAGAAATTGTTATTGTATATTAGAATATTAGTGGCAGAGTGGAATCTCCTGTATTTTCAGATTACGAAAAGCCAGATTTGCGCATGCGCTTTACAGAGCACCAACCTCACCCGGTTTAGCCGATGCAAGCCTACGACCTTGGGTGGAAGCTGCACACATATAAAGATTCCAATTCTATCAAGGACGGTTCTGGGCTGTTAGCCACCTGCCCACTAGATATTTCGATTACGTGAATAACGAGTAAATTTATAACTTAACCCAACCGATAAGAATTTACTGGTATGTTTTTACGATAATTCCGTATAGTTGACAGGAGTTAAAAAATCGATTAAAATATTTGATGTATTTATTCCGCTTTCCGATTTTATATTACTCGCGGATTTCGATGTTAAACCAGTGTTATTACGATTTCGGACATCCCATCTTTAAGGGGATGTAGAAAAAAACGTTTACAATTCTTGTATAATGTTAAAAAATTAACCGTTACTTCGACAGCGTCATTTACAACTAAATTTAATGAATGAGAGAGATGCACCAGGTACCGAAAAGGCTCTAGAATTTATTTTCCTTAAATTTACGATTTATGTATCCGTTGTCGTAAAAATTTGTCTTTCCACTTTTTTCCCGAGACTACAAATATTCGAGTACAAAGTAACAGGTTCCGACTTATTTCTTCTTAAGAAGTAGTTAAATAATTAAGCGATTAGGGAATTGGGGACGTAAACAAAACTCTGATGAAAGAGCCGGAATTTTACTTAAACAAAAGCCTAACCGAACCAATATATAGCCGAGTATAGTGGGACTGATTTCTTCGTAATATTAGATGTAATAAAGACAGAAATTTTTCCAGTTCAATGAAAGTAAGTAAAAGTTGTAAATTTTGAAAATTTTCGTGGACACCTGGTCTTAAAATGAATTACAGTAGTTAGAAAACAAATGACTTTTAAGTTTAACAAATTTAGATTTTTACAGCTATGATGAGAAACGTTTGAAATTTACAACAACCCTGTCGCGTCCTTTGAGATATACTAGTGATGAGACAAAAGAGACATTAACCGGTATCGGCACCCTCGGGATTTGGCAAGCATGCACCGCACCGCACACCTACCAAGACCGTCTCTGATTCCATCCACGAGCCACTGGTAGGGAGCAATTTTAACTAGGTGGATTGTTTTAATATTTAAAAAGTAAAGACTATTTTATGTTATTTTTATGTACGTTTCTTCACAAAACTATATTTATAATTTTCTTTAAAAGTATATTCATACAATTGAATATTTTGTACCAGGTATGTATAATTGTATATCATCACACATTTTATTTTAACAAGTAAGTTTTTATAATTTTATTTTTAATTTTAGCCCTTATATTATAGCTAGCAATTTAGAATGTAATTGTGATATCGAAAATTTATTTCAAAAAGTTTTGGCTCGAGACCATATAATGAAAAAGAAAAAATTTGTTCGACATTTTCATGATAAAATTTATGAAGATATAAAATGGCTTTGTGGATGCATAAAAATGCAAAATTTGTTTTGTTGGCCTTGCCTACTATTTTCAAATAAAATTAGTGTGTAGAATGAGATTGGCTTTGACGATTTAAATAATTTGAGTAAAGCTGGCAAAAGACACGAAAATCCTAAATCTCGCATCGATTCTTTCGTAAAATTGAAGCAATTTGGAAATCAAAATAGAATAGAATTTAACATTAGTACACAATATAAAATATATATTGAAAATTATAACAAGATAGTTACGGCTAATAGATATATTTTAATTAGTAGATGTTATCGAAGCGAGAATTGGCATTTAGAGGGCGTATAGAATCTATTAAATCTAATATAAGAGAGTTAATTATATTGAACTTGCTTATTTATTAAGTGCGTTAGATAATCTATTAATTAAAAGTACATTTAGAGAAGTCTACGGTTTTTACTGGCTTATCGAACAAACGAATACGAATGGACCCTAGACCATTGCTGAGTGATTGCCCCTGGAAGTCGGCTTCTTATAGAAACACAAATTCCCTATCATCAAATGTCACGGCACGCCACTGCTAATTAACTACAAAAAGAGAACTGTCTAACTTAGACGTAACTTAACAAGAAAACTGTCTAACAGACGCTCGCACAGGCTTGTACCCATGACTAAGGAAAAAAGAGAACAAAGGCCTTGATTTATCAATGGTTCGAATCTCTCAAATTCGTAAGTTGACTGTCGAGGCCTTTTGGCCTCTCTTTTTTCCTTAGTCATGGTACAAAATGGTACAAGCTGGTGCCAGCGTCTGTACACTGCCGCTGCGCGGCCTCTCTGCCTATGGAAAGCCCTAACCTAACCTAAACCTATCCTTCCGTAAAGATCAATTTCTTTTACATATATACACACAAGAAAGACACGTACACAATACACAAAGTGTTTAGCTGGCAGAAAAAAGGGTAGAGGAAAGGGGAGGGGAAAAAAGAGGGAGAGGAAATAGACAGTAGAGATCTATAATTGTTGATAAAAGTATGAAACAATGGGATCGGTAAGATTTCTAAAAATATAATTTCTAAAAATAAAAATTATTCTCAGACAAAATAGACGAGTAAATTAAAACACTCTTTCCTAGACCGACTTCGACTGATTTATATTAGCGGACAAATATTAATCAACAAAGATACTTTACTTTAACCAGAGTTAATTCTTTTATTTTCATAATTTTAAAATCACTTTCCAAATGCATTTCGCCGTTACAGCCTCTTCAGTGGATTATCCAACCTCAGACAGTTCTCACGCGAAACGCGTATAAAAAGGAGTCGCCCGGTTATCCGGGCGGACATACCACGAGGACTCATAAACGACATTTCAGCCACCAATACCAATGGAGCATGAGGTATTGCGCGCCAGTTTGGTTCTTACTTGTTATCAGACGTATTTCGTATTTTATAAACAAAATAAAAAGAGATGATAGTTCTTTATTAATATATAGTAGTGTTAAAGCTTAATATTTATTTATAGTGTTAGAAACTACTATCGGCCTCTATTTTTTTTTCCAAGACAAGGAAAAAGCTGTCTTCCTGTCCATGGCTCTAAACACAATATACTTTGTACTTACTATTCAATCGTTTATTAAATTTTGATTAATTTCTGAATTCACCCTGTATTTTAATGAATTTTAATGAACATCGAAGAGGAAGAACATTTCAATTTTATGATGCATCGGGTTATCTTGAATATAGAGCCGAATTAACTTTATATATTAAGAATTTCCTGTATTAATGCTCTTATATTCTAAAAAATAACAATTTATGTTATATTAATTAAACTTTGTATAAAATAACATTGTTTATTTACTTTTTAATAAAATCGAGCCGATTCAGTCCTAAAAATATTATTTATTGATTACAAGTTTAAAGTTATAACATTCAAATACTGGCAGCAGATTTGACAGTAAGCCTCAGTATGTGAATTAAATACACATGTCACATACTACAGATAGTTTTGAATGAAGCAATGTTACCATAATAATAAATCAAATAATAAGCATTGTCACAGTAAAAATCTTCCAGCTTTATTTTGTACGTTAAAGTGATTGCGCCTACATTAATTTGGCTGATTGATAGTACATCTTTGACAAGTATAAGTGAAGGAAATTTCAGACACAAAGTAAAGCTCGAAGCCTTTTTCTGTGACAATGCTTATTTTTTCGATGTATTATCGTGATGACATTGCTTCAACCGAAACTTTCTATAGTTGTAGTCTCTGTAATGTGTATTTTATTCACCCATAGAACTTATACAAACTAAAATTCGATTCAGCACGATGTGCATTTTGTATCTAGTAATTTCAAAATAAGTGATCATAACTTGTACCATAAGATAACATTATTGCTTTTAACTCTTTTCGCTCTGTGTCCCGGTCATCAACACACAAAAAACACTAATTTAAAAAAAAAATAAATCCGAGTTTCAGATAGCTCCAGATCTACATTCGGACTAATAGGGCTTAAGTTTTGGTCCACAAGTGTCAAGAGCCCACAAAAGTTGAATAATCATCATAGATTTTTAATACTTTTTCATTAACAATCAGCACTTAGTTAATCGTATACTTAATATTAATAATATTTTATCGTATTATTTGTTTTATTGTAATCAATGTAATGGAATTGGTCAGTCATTAATCTAGGTCTTCAAAAAATCTTGATCTCCTCCCTTCTGGGTAGTCTCTAGAAGAATTTCAATACGTAACTGGTTCAAACACCATTATTTCCTAGTAATAATCAAATCCAAAGACACTAAAAATGCCAGCCAGTCAATACCTTTATTTTATCCAATGGAGTAAAATAAAGTTATTGATAAAGTTATTGATTGGCTAGTATTTTTGGTATCTGTGATGTGACACTTTCTAAAAAATAATGTTGTTTAAACCGATTATTGAAATTTTAAAAAAAGTGATATAAGCAGAAAAATAAACCTATAGACGAAATTTCAATGCTTTTGGTAATATTTTTGTAAATCATGCAATTTCAAAAAAAATAAATAAAAAACTTTGAAGCATATGATCAGAGGAATATAAATAAAACGTCACATCGCTACAATAATAGGATTCGATGATTTTAGAAAATTGCCTGTTCCGTTCTGATATCTCACAGCACAGAAGGGTAATAAAAATACTCACATTGCATATAGGTTTTCATTATCCAATGTCGAAGAAGTTTTTAAACTAACGTGCCACTCACTAACATATAAAACAGGAATGAATCCTCCACGGTGAAAAGTTTTTTCACAATATCCAATTAGTTTAAAACACGAAAGAAAAAAATAAGGAATAAAATTTAAAACGCTGTTTTATTTTAAAATATATTTTATAATTTTGCTACAAGCATAACTAAAACATTTTTCTTTTCGAGCATATTATTTTTTGATGTTTGTACTCTACAACTTTATATATTTTACTTTTTGATCGAATTAGTTTGATATTTTATGAATTAACAATTTATTATTACATAAGGCTAATTATACTTTACTTGCATTATTTGAAGTGTTTTCTATTTAATAATACCAATAATCTGTAAAAATAAAATAAAATATGCACGCCATACACTTCATTTACTTCTTGCTTTTGGGAAGGTAGAATGCTTGACCTACACTCATTCTCGCTATGCGGAAGAGACACCTTTACAGGATAGGGTTGCGTGTCTGTTTATAAACGTTAATATTACGTATGCATTTACATTATTAAAAAAGTTCATTGCTTAATTCTTAACGACTTTTCATTCTTTAAAAATGTATATAAAATTGCAATATTTATATATAAATATATACCTCATACATTCTTAAAAAATTAAGAAGTGCTCGGAAACATATGAAACATCGATACAGGTAAACAGGTTGACAAATTCATATGCTGCCATCTGTTGTTAGAAAAATGTATTTAAGAACTTTAACAATTGAATAATTTTTTTCTCTCAGTTCGTTTATATGAAGTTGCCTGCCATCTGTCGTTATTACTTACAGTTTAATTCATATTTAACAGTTTTTAATGGAAACGTCGGATTTGAGTCCCAGCGATTTTTTTAATTTCAAAGTAATCAGTTGTATTGAACACTGCCTATTTGTCCACCTACAAATTAATGTAATATAGACTGAGCGTTTATCTCAATTTACTTGATTTTTACAGCCTAAAATCGACCCAACTTTGCCCCTCACATTATTTTGCCCCTCTACACACGATATTTGTAATTCCGAATCGTTCATCTAAGATCACTTTATTATTTACAGCGATTAAGAAAAAATGAATTTTTCTTCTTTTCCAAATCACCTATAAAATAAACTTTTAATGATTTATTGTCATAATTTTTAAAAAATAGTTTTAAAAATTAAGGCGAATTATGTTACAAAATTAAAACTGTGTAGGGTATATTAATACATAAAGTACAGTAAAACTTGTCGAAAACAAAACTGGAATAAAACTATATTTACTACTTTGTGACAATTTATGTCCATTGCATCGTTATATAAGTAAGCGTTGCGTAATAATAAAGGCATTCAAGGCCTTCGAACGTTCATAAGGGACCCGGGGATTTCCTGGACCCCATATAACCTCGGAGAGAGCTTCTTTTACCAATTACAGGGGTTTTTTTTCTTTTTGCCACTTTTGTGTTATATTTTAAACAAATGAAATACGTAGAATTTTTTAAATTGATAAAAACAGACTTACAGATTTTCTGTTGTTTTTAACGAATGTAACATGATATGTTTAGAGTTGAAACCATAACGAGCGTTTAAAATTTTTGTATGCTTTGGAAAAATCTCCAGCTACTTTTGTCTCACGGTTTTGTAGGCTACACACGGCTCATAAACCATAATTATTTGTACTGATAATTTTTAAGTATATAATTTCCTATAATATCGTTAAAATTTTAACGATAATATTAAAATTTTTCTTTAAGATTTACAGTAGAGCCTCGATTATCCGACTCAATTGGGGACTGGGGTTGGTCGGATAACCAAAAAGTATGAAAAAATCCATTATTAGTGTAGTATATTATTATATCTCACGTAATTAGTGTATTAGTATATTGCTATTAACCTACTTCGCGTCGAATTTTCATCGATGTTAAGCCTAACAAAAATTTGTTTTAAAATAATAATCGTCGCTATCGTATCGTTAAAATTTAGAAAATTAAGCCTCGTTTAAATACTAGCTCCCTTTAATGATCGATCCAGTGTTGCCAGCTAAAACACGTAAAAATAATATTAAAGTAGCCAAGACATAGCCAAATATTGTAGCGCCACATCACTAGCGGGCATTTGAAATTTGCCGACTAGGACGGTCGGTTAACCGAGGTGACGGTTAATCGGGGGACAAATAATCGATGTTCTACTTTAGTTTGATGAGATGAGACATCGATTCTAGACTAATTCGACTCAACATTTTCAAAATACGTATAATTTTTTCGGAATAATCCATATAAACTATGCTATAAACAAAAATTGCAAGATTACTTACCGAGTGTGCGCCGTTCGACAACGCCGTTGCTTAAGCTTGTTTTCGTCGTGGAAATTGTCATCGAATGGCGCTCGCGTGCTTCCTGATAAATTCTTTTTTTTGCGAAAAATTCGCTGAACTTTAGAGACATCATTAACCCGTCAGCAGTGGAGTAATTAGCCGCTGAGCTTTCCCTAGTAGTGGAGTAAAAGCGTGGGAAAATTTTTAAGAATTTTCCCACGCGTTTTTCTCGGTTCTATTCCGAAAAAAAAAATTTTTAGATAGTTACGTCTAGTAAAGAATAAATTCTTCTTTATTGTCACACAATTATTTTTTATGTGAATTTTTTTTCGCGGTAATTTTTGTCTAAAATTTTTTTTTCAAATTTATATTAAATTGTTATGTGATTTTCTATCCATTACGATTTTTTCAAAAGTTTTCAATTTATTTTCAATTTTATATAATTTTTTAAAGTTTCATGCATTTAAGTCATGACGATTTTTTCTAACCAGTGAATCAAATTCAAGAAAATGTAAATGACAATTAACGGATCTCATCCACGCTTGTAGATGACGTAACGGCTGTTGTGTTTACAACTACGACGCCTGGCGGCCTTACCCCCCCGGACTGTAAAGTAGGTGAAGGTCGTCTCGTGTTCTACTTTCTGTAGAAGTGACGTAATCATTGTAAATAAAAGAAAATTTCAAATATCTTTTATTTTATTTTAAAATTTTTTGTTCAAATTTACACCCAAATATTAAAGCGGTTTAAAATATTAGCATTTGGTAAATACACTTAATTTACGTATAATAAATATAAATAAAATTTTAAGAAAGAACAAAACAATAAAAAAATTAAAAATATTTTTTATATTCATCTTCAGATTTATTACATATGTTATATTAAATCACCGGTATTTAATTTTAAAACAATATTCATCATTGGCATTCATCAGAAATGAAACCATAACTACTGTAAAAGACACTTCCCTGAGAGGCTCCGATGCACTCTGAAAAAGTCGACACACTACGTCACCAATCTAATGTGTGACCTACTTTCTCTAACACTAAAACAAAGTAAATTACAGTACAACGATACACATAAACACTAATTATAATAAACAAAACAAATTCTTAAAGTTTTTCTAAAATCCTCCATTCCGTCTTTGATATATTTCTACGTAATAGCACTATTAGAGTAGACATGTCAAAATAACAGGCTTATAAACCCTATAAGAACATATTTCGAAATTAGGACTAGATAATTATATGCACAAATAAATTAGTAAGCCTATAATACATACTCTCACTTATATCCAAGTATTATATCCAAAGATCAGTTCTCGGTAATTGTCGAAAATAAATTATTTTTTAACTTTTTTTCCTGTAGCATATTCTAAAACAAGTTCTAAATTCACTGCAAACTTTCCAACTTATATCCATTAAAACCGGCGCATAATGTATCCATACACGAAATAAAAATTTATCGCTGTGAACTTCGGAAGATAACGAAAAACAGTAATCCGAACTCTACGAAATCTGGCGCCAACTGATGCATATGGGATAAACTGAAAATACTCCTCACGTGACCAAAGGATAAATTTTTCTGAATAAACGCTAAAAGTTTTGAAAAATTCTTCCATTAAACTTGATGAATTTAATTAATACACAATACCTATATCTGTTTAATAAATATTAGTAATTTATCATTATAATTATGCAAATTACATATAAAAAAATCACTGCGCAAAATCTCCCGCGAACCATTGGATGATGCTCACGTCACGTGGAATTGAAACTTTTCTGCTAAACACTAAAAATTTTATATAATTATTTTACTAATTCAGTCAGATTTAAATAATATAAAATGTCTATATCTATTTAATGAAGATTAGTAATTTATCATTATAATTATGCAAATTACATATGAAAAGATCACTGCGCAAAATCTCCCGCGAACCATTGGATGACTCTAACGTCACGTGGAATTGAAACTTTCCTGCTAAACACTAAAAATTTTATATAATTATTTTATTATTTCACTCAGATTTAAATAATATAAAATGTCTACATTTGTTTAATAAAGATTAGTAATGCACTATCACAAATATGCAAATTAGATGGGAAACAGATGGCTGCTGAAATCTCCCGCCAAGTTGATAAATATAGAACGATCACGTGACCAAAAGAAAACACCGAGAATTATGAAAAAATATGTTTATAATTTAATGTTTTGGGTACAAATTAATCAAATTTAACAAATGTCATCGTTTAAAATTTAATGTTTTGTACAAATTAGTAAATTGTAACAAGTTTCATCAAAGACAAGAGAATAATTTTCAGCTTACATAAACTGTACAATAAATGATTATTTCTTCGAAAGAAGTCGATATATACGAATAAATAATAATTACTTAATAATGTTTTATCCATTTTAAGTCGTTATTCTAAAAGTTAAGCTATTTAGTTCGTGTTTGGCTTTAATATAAGTGTTTCCGAGTATTTTTCTGTAAAATTCAATTTATTCAACAGAAACAAAGATAAGATATTAAATATAAACAGCACAATACAATAATTTTTACGTAAATTGAGTGTAAATACAGAAAAAAACGAATTATATCAAAGATGCGACGAATAAGCTGACATCTCTCCAACACAGCGTATAATTCATAGGCAAATTTTTGCTTGGTTTCGACTGTTTTTTGTAGATAAAAAGTTAATGTTTTATGATAAAAGTACGTATTCTTAGTGAAAGAAGGTTAAAGTATCAAAATATAATATTCAATCGTAAAAATATTCATATATGTCGATATTAGAAATGTATAAATTTTTTCGATATTTGAAATATTATTACAAAAACATTATATATGTGAAACACGGGCCATAAACAACTTCTTTCTGTCAAATAGATTATAGATTAGACAGGTTTATTTAGAAAAATTCAATCGCGAATACCTGACGTTAAATGTACAGACAGTACAGTATGCTTTTTATGTGAGAGTATCTGCGTTTACAAATTAACAGAATTTTCAGTTTTTTACACATTATTATGCTATAATCTAGGAAACTATGTGTAATATATAATACATACTACAGAAAGAGTAATAAAGGAAGAATACAGCATTGTAACTAATGTATTACCGAAAGTTTTATTCATATAGGTAATTAATTTTATCAAGAAACATTTCTCCAAAAGAAAATTGTCGCTATTTCACGTAAATATAAGTAAATTTTATTATAATTTAGATAAAAACACATTTTTCCCCACGCATGGCTTCTTTCCCTCCCTCCTAATCTTAAAGTTGAAACATTCCATTTCATTGTTTGATGTAATAATTACGATAAAAATGACTTCTAAATAAAATAATAATACTCAAAGTAGGTTAATATATATTGTCATGGGTCTCAGGTGTGATATAATATAATGGTCGATATAATAATATTTTGTCACGTGCTCCATGTGTTGCAGTTTGTAGCTGTAATTGAAGGTAATGTATAAGGAAACAAAATGTTTATATTATCAATAGAAGCCAGAAGAAACAGACGATCACAGATATGACTATCAAGGACATTCTATAAATCTTTTCAAATTTCTAATAATTTACCGAAAAATTTTAAATGTTGCTTTTATGTATTCATAAATATTTATTTGCCCAACTGTTACCTAAATTGGTTTAAAATGTGTACAAACTTATTTTGTACGTTTTAGAATTTACGTTTATTTTCACATAAATGAGTCTGAAGGAAAGCGGAAACGGAACCTACGTCAACTTCCTTGCAACTTCGCTGGCGATGTAAATGTCACGTGATTTGAAGTTGTTCAATGAACAGCTTTTTGAAATGTTTACACACGCTTCGTAAATGTGGTTGCTTTGATAATCAATAATGACCGAAAAGTTGATATAAAACGCGACTTTAAAATTTTTGTTTTTCAATGTTTAGCAAATTTGTAAATGAGGTCAGAATCTAATATAAGCAGCGAGAAAAATGTTCGTATTCGAAATAGTGTTATAGAAAATTATATAATTTATCTAAATGCTTTATTTTACATTTATTTTTTTGTAAATATTTCTTTTATCAAATAAAATAATTTGTACAACTTGTAAATTGGATGCAATGTTTTGTAAATGAGTTCAGACCAAAACAGATTACTGCTTACTGAGAGAGGACCTTCGGATTATCACGTGACCTACAGTTCTATCTCACAATAGCGCTATAAAAATAATTTTATTTTCTTTATCCGAGCGCTATTTATAATTTGGAATAATTAAATGTTACAATAAACATTTTAATACTTTTCGAAATTCGAATAACTTAAAAATTAGATTTTTAAACAGGACACGTTGTAAATCTGTCATAGAATAAGTAATTAGTTATTGATACTTCCATAAAAAGTAATTATCGCGCCTGCTTTTCCCGCGCAACTGGGTTAGTGAGTGTTCTACATACGGTAGAGTGACGTCATTACTATAACTAATAAAAATTTTACAAAACACTAAAATAGAGATATAAAAAGTATTTTATTTGTAAAGAAAATCAAAATTTATATTTAAAAATTCACAATCTTAATCCCGACAATGAAAAATACCGCGAAACGCACACATCTTGAATCTGAAATATTACAATATATACATTGAACGAAGGTTATGCTGTAATCCCTAAGAAACATTTTTCTTCACAAAAAAAATTAGATAATTGTTATGAATAAAAGCTGCAAGTGAATTATTGCTTAAAATAAAATCAATAAAATTGTTAAATTATTTAAGAATAAATGCAATAAAAATTCAAATATAAAATTATTTTAAACTTAAATAAAATTGTTATTAGTGAATCGCTGTAAGAAATATAGTTTATAAAAAAAAATAAATTTTAAAAAGCTGTTCATTGAACAACTTCAAATCACGTGACATTTACATCGCCAGCGAAGTTGCAAGGAAGTTGACGTAGGTTCCGTTTCCGCTTTCCTTCAGACTCATTTATGTGAAAATAAACGTAAATTCTAAAACGTACAAAATAAGTTTGTACACATTTTAAACCAATTTAGGTAACAGTTGGGCAAATAAATATTTATGAATACATAAAAGCAACATTTAAAATTTTTCGGTAAATTATTAGAAATTTGAAAAGATTTATAGAATGTCCTTGATAGTCATATCTGTGATCGTCTGTTTCTTCTGGCTTCTATTGATAATATAAACATTTTGTTTCCTTATACATTACCTTCAATTACAGCTACAAACTGCAACACATGGAGCACGTGACAAAATATTATTATATCGACCATTATATTATATCACACCTGAGACCCATGACAATATATATTAACCTACTTTGAGTATTATTATTTTATTTAGAAGTCATTTTTATCGTAATTATTACATCAAACAATGAAATGGAATGTTTCAACTTTAAGATTAGGAGGGAGGGAAAGAAGCCATGCGTGGGGAAAAATGTGTTTTTATCTAAATTATAATAAAATTTACTTATATTTACGTGAAATAGCGACAATTTTCTTTTGGAGAAATGTTTCTTGATAAAATTAATTACCTATATGAATAAAACTTTCGGTAATACATTAGTTACAATGCTGTATTCTTCCTTTATTACTCTTTCTGTAGTATGTATTATATATTACACATAGTTTCCTAGATTATAGCATAATAATGTGTAAAAAACTGAAAATTCTGTTAATTTGTAAACGCAGATACTCTCACATAAAAAGCATACTGTACTGTCTGTACATTTAACGTCAGGTATTCGCGATTGAATTTTTCTAAATAAACCTGTCTAATCTATAATCTATTTGACAGAAAGAAGTTGTTTATGGCCCGTGTTTCACATATATAATGTTTTTGTAATAATATTTCAAATATCGAAAAAATTTATACATTTCTAATATCGACATATATGAATATTTTTACGATTGAATATTATATTTTGATACTTTAACCTTCTTTCACTAAGAATACGTACTTTTATCATAAAACATTAACTTTTTATCTACAAAAAACAGTCGAAACCAAGCAAAAATTTGCCTATGAATTATACGCTGTGTTGGAGAGATGTCAGCTTATTCGTCGCATCTTTGATATAATTCGTTTTTTTCTGTATTTACACTCAATTTACGTAAAAATTATTGTATTGTGCTGTTTATATTTAATATCTTATTTTTGTTTCTGTTGAATAAATTGAATTTTACAGAAAAATACTCGGAAACACTTATATTAAAGCCAAACACGAATTAAATAGCTTAACTTTTAGAATAACGACTTAAAATGGATAAAACATTATTAAGTAATTATTATTTATTCGTATATATCGACTTCTTTCGAAGAAATAATCATTTATTGTACAGTTTATGTAAGCTGAAAATTATTCTCTTGTCTTTGATGAAACTTGTTACAATTTACTAATTTGTACAAAACATTAAATTTTAAACGATGACATTTGTTAAATTTGATTAATTTGTACCCAAAACATTAAATTATAAACATATTTTTTCATAATTCTCGGTGTTTTCTTTTGGTCACGTGATCGTTCTATATTTATCAACTTGGCGGGAGATTTCAGCAGCCATCTGTTTCCCATCTAATTTGCATATTTGTGATAGTGCATTACTAATCTTTATTAAACAAATGTAGACATTTTATATTATTTAAATCTGAGTGAAATAATAAAATAATTATATAAAATTTTTAGTGTTTAGCAGGAAAGTTTCAATTCCACGTGACGTTAGAGTCATCCAATGGTTCGCGGGAGATTTTGCGCAGTGATCTTTTCATATGTAATTTGCATAATTATAATGATAAATTACTAATCTTCATTAAATAGATATAGACATTTTATATTATTTAAATCTGACTGAATTAGTAAAATAATTATATAAAATTTTTAGTGTTTAGCAGAAAAGTTTCAATTCCACGTGACGTGAGCATCATCCAATGGTTCGCGGGAGATTTTGCGCAGTGATTTTTTTATATGTAATTTGCATAATTATAATGATAAATTACTAATATTTATTAAACAGATATAGGTATTGTGTATTAATTAAATTCATCAAGTTTAATGGAAGAATTTTTCAAAACTTTTAGCGTTTATTCAGAAAAATTTATCCTTTGGTCACGTGAGGAGTATTTTCAGTTTATCCCATATGCATCAGTTGGCGCCAGATTTCGTAGAGTTCGGATTACTGTTTTTCGTTATCTTCCGAAGTTCACAGCGATAAATTTTTATTTCGTGTATGGATACATTATGCGCCGGTTTTAATGGATATAAGTTGGAAAGTTTGCAGTGAATTTAGAACTTGTTTTAGAATATGCTACAGGAAAAAAAGTTAAAAAATAATTTATTTTCGACAATTATCGAGAACTGATCTTTGGATATAATACTTGGATATAAGTGAGAGTATGTATTATAGGCTTACTAATTTATTTGTGCATATAATTATCTAGTCCTAATTTCGAAATATGTTCTTATAGGGTTTATAAGCCTGTTATTTTGACATGTCTACTCTAATAGTGCTATTACGTAGAAATATATCAAAGACGGAATGGAGGATTTTAGAAAAACTTTAAGAATTTGTTTTGTTTATTATAATTAGTGTTTATGTGTATCGTTGTACTGTAATTTACTTTGTTTTAGTGTTAGAGAAAGTAGGTCACACATTAGATTGGTGACGTAGTGTGTCGACTTTTTCAGACTGCATCGGAGCCTCTCAGGGAAGTGTCTTTTACAGTAGTTATGGTTTCATTTCTGATGAATGCCAATGATGAATATTGTTTTAAAATTAAATACCGGTGATTTAATATAACATATGTAATAAATCTGAAGATGAATATAAAAAATATTTTTAATTTTTTTATTGTTTTGTTCTTTCTTAAAATTTTATTTATATTTATTATACGTAAATTAAGTGTATTTACCAAATGCTAATATTTTAAACCGCTTTAATATTTGGGTGTAAATTTGAACAAAAAATTTTAAAATAAAATAAAAGATATTTGAAATTTTCTTTTATTTACAATGATTACGTCACTTCTACAGAAAGTAGAACACGAGACGACCTTCACCTACTTTACAGTCCGGGGGGGTAAGGCCGCCAGGCGTCGTAGTTGTAAACACAACAGCCGTTACGTCATCTACAAGCGTGGATGAGATCCGTTAATTGTCATTTACATTTTCTTGAATTTGATTCACTGGTTAGAAAAAATCGTCATGACTTAAATGCATGAAACTTTAAAAAATTATATAAAATTGAAAATAAATTGAAAACTTTTGAAAAAATCGTAATGGATAGAAAATCACATAACAATTTAATATAAATTTGAAAAAAAAATTTTAGACAAAAATTACCGCGAAAAAAAATTCACATAAAAAATAATTGTGTGACAATAAAGAAGAATTTATTCTTTACTAGACGTAACTATCTAAAAATTTTTTTTCCGGAATAGAACCGAGAAAAACGCGGAAAAATTCTTAAAAATTTTCCCACACTTTTACTCCACTACTAGGGAAAGCTCAGCGGCTAATTACTCCACTGCTGACGGGTTAATAAAAAAACAAACTCTTATAGAAGAAACATTAATACAACAACAATATCATTTAGTGTTTGAGTCAGCAGTTCGTGCTGTAGAATTCTCTATCGGAGAATTCTGAACCATAGTACTTGAAATCCGAAACGCTATCGAAACTTTAGAACAAGGTCGATTTGGCACCTATTTCCTTCCAAAGGAGGTATTATTAAACACCCTCAAGGAAATACAACTTCATTTACCAGAAGGATATTCCTTCCTAGAACCTCTCCGATTGGAAACTATATTCAAATATTATCAATGGACATCCATTACCGCCCTAGCGCTCCCAAAATTACTTCGCATTTTTGCAAAAATACCTCTTATCACTCCTACGGGATACTTCGACATATATGAGATTATACGACTACCTGTGTATTATCCAACTATAAAATCATTCGTTTATTATAACAATTCATATCCTATCATTGCCTTATCGAGGAACCGACAATCCTATATATTATTGACCCATTTCGATTTAACAAAATGTCAAACCACTCCTATTGCCATATGCTCGCCCAATGTTCCTATTTCGCAATCACCAAGACAAAGCTGCTAATACTCTTTATATCTCGGAAACGAACAATCAATCAATCAGTTATGTCCCCAACGACTAATCATGTCTTACTCACCTATTTTCCGACGGATTGATAAACACGGAACATGGACCTATTCCATACCTACTCCAATGAGTCTGACTATTAAATGTCCATCTTCTAGCCAAAAGGAAACTCCTGTCACAATCACCAAGATAAACAATACGGGTATTTTAAAACTTCCTGAACTTTGTGTGGGATATCTCCCTGGGATTATTCTAACAGCCCACTTTCAACGAAAAACAACTATTCAACTCGAGAATGTGCGACCTTTCATCATCCCTTCTATTCAAAACATCCTCAACGAAACGGAATTAATTCTTATCCAAACTCATCTGAAGCAACATTTAAATCCAACAAAACAATCAGAAAAGTCAACTGATGCTGATATATTAAGAGCCGACACATCATTAAATAAAATAGAACTTGATCTAGAACAACTTCTTTCCACCAATCAGAACCATATCCATCCTTCTACCTTTCCACCTTCCAACACCCTCATCATCGTAGCCTCCATTATCTTCAGCGTAGGACTGGGAAGTCTCCTCTTCATCCTTTACAAATACTGCCGAACTCCACGGCCTCGACCGCGTCGCCTCCGCCCAACAATAGAGTTAGTTCCACAGGAACCAACTAATGGTTCCTCTACCCCTCCACCTTTGGGTACCCGCATACCCATCCTAATGTAACCCGGCTACAAGCTAACAATCCAACCTCATATCTATTTTGTTTATATATTTCTTTAGTAACCCCTGTATATAACGCTTTTCTAATTCATATCCATTTAGTGCATATCCTTCCTTTATTCTTTACAGACATCACCTTTGTGGATAAATAACATGGATCCCACTTTGGCAACCTTACTGACATGCCCAATCTGCTATAGTCAAGCTCGATCACCCATTTACCAATGTACAAATGGGCATATAGTCTGTTCCGAATGTAGATCACGCATAACGAATTGTCATACTTGCAGAGAACCTTTAGGTCACATCCGCAGTTTAATTGTTGAACAAATTATCCGCACTATGCAAGCTCCCTGTTCCTTTCTTCCCTTCGGATGCTCCGAAGTACTCCGTGAGGAAGGCCGTCAACAGCATGAAGAAATATGTCTCTTCCAACCTATTCCTTGCCCCTTTCACACATCCCCCTGTACCTGGGAAGGGGTCCGATCACATCTTTCTAACCATCTTATAACGGTACATCCACAAATACCTAAAATCACCCAAAACACAATCTTCTTTGGTGGAGTAGACATCCAGATAACAGACGGTACCTGGGCTGCTATGTTAGAATGCTATTCCCAGATATTTCTAGTCAAAGTTTCCAACATAACCTCGGATACCCCTTCTTTCATTATAAAAATCTACCTCCTAACCAAACCCACGACTAACACAAAATATATTTATAATATCAAATTCAAGAGAGGGGATCATGCCTTTCGTTGGACCTCTCTAGTCCACGAAATCTACGGAGAAATTACTCCTCCTTCTCCTTTCCCTATACCATACCTCGAACTCCCCTCTGACACCATTCACTTTTTTGGCCCCCATCACAACTTTAAATTTATTCTTAATCTTTCACCTCTTCCAGATGGCGGAAGACACTGAATGGTGGAACCCACCCTCACCTACTCCATCTCAACCCCTTCTCTCAGAATCCAACACCTCTCTCGAAGTTGACCCAGGAGCACTTCGAGCAGCCATACAATTCGCCCGATTACTACAACATCGGCCACAAGCTATTCCTATCATGCTTATTCTACCAATCAACTATACCTGCCCTGCCCACATGCAACCAGCCTTCCACGATATCAATCGTCATTTATCCCAATTCGATACCGTTGAGGTAATTCCTCATGCTTCTCGAACACCGACAGTTCCTTCCTCACCATCAGTTCCATCCACTCAACCCCCTCCTCACTCAAATCACCCATCCAATCCTCAATCTTAAGCATTATCCTTCTGTAGCTTAACAACACTATTGTTTAACATCACTTATTCAAACATTTTGTAGCTTATTATTATCATTGTTTAAGATCGTTAAAGATCAATATTAATCTACATCAATATGTATCCTTGTATACCACTTTATCAAATAAACATTTATATTTACTCCTATACCTTTGACATTGTTGTGTGTTTTATTTAACCACGGAATTAAACACACACAGAGAGAGTAAATAAACTAACTGTAAACTAACCGAATTGTAAATAAATCGCTATATGCACTTATATGTACTCAATTCTAAATACTTATCTTATTTATATTTTACGTAACATTTTATTCTATGTAACATTGTCTCTGAAAGAAAGAGAGAGAGTTATTCTCCATATTGTAACGAAAAATCGTTCTTGCTCACTCAGAACAAGTACGATTTTGGAAAGGCCGGGATGATGTGAGATTTAGCCGTGTTTATTAACCTACCGCCTGACCTAACTCGTAAATAATAGTGATTTTATCGAGCAAGTATCAAATTTCACACCTGGGAGTTAATTACTCAGCAAGTTCTCAGTTGCCAAATGACGCTTTCACATAACCTTCCGACGTATTATTGAAAAGTTGTCAAATGAAAATAGAGACAACCGGAGGTTTCGACACAGTCGCAGCAGTTCCTCTAAGAGAAGTATCAACCAGATTCAATACCTCCTATTGGGATTATTCCGTAACAAAGAACTTAAGTGACTATTTGGATTATTCCGTAACAAAGAACTTAAGTGCCTATTTGGATTATTCCGTAACCCAGAACTTGGACGTGACGTCGTCAACAGAGCTTTGAAGACCTAGATCCATAATCCAACCTGTCAGGTATTTATCGCCACGCGAATCGTATGTAAACTCTCTCTCTCTCCGTGACAGCACTTTATTCCATTTAAATTTGTTAATAAACCCTTTGTTGATTATTAAGGGTAGTTTGAGTTTCTTCCCTATGTTAACTCTGACCTTACGAATCCGTCTGTTCACGTACGGGACCGCTTGCGCTACAGTGTGACGCTATCGCCGTCTCGGTTTCCGTGTTCCTCTAAACACAATGGTGTCAATCCTGACAGGGCACTAAGGAGGTGCCGACCCGAAAAG
This sequence comes from Centruroides sculpturatus, assembly GCF_000671375.1. Taxonomy (NCBI): domain Eukaryota; kingdom Metazoa; phylum Arthropoda; class Arachnida; order Scorpiones; family Buthidae; genus Centruroides; species Centruroides sculpturatus. Next base: position 16,821 of record NW_019386642.1, on the reverse strand, counting down.
GTCACATAAACGATCATCGCTAAAGTCGCAAACTTTGTATAATTGTGCTCCTTTGGATAAAACCCACTTTCCTTGGACAATTAAGCACCTCCCCAGATAAACCGATCAAGGAACTCCATAAAAAGGTATGAAAAGCAAGGAACTCCATAAAAAGGTATGAAAAGCAAGAAACTCTCTCTCTCGAGCATATTAGGCGGTTTAAACGCTATTTGTGAATTGGTGTAGTCTTTGATTAATTCACTTGTTTTAATAAATAATTGTTATAATTGTTAAAAATATGGTAGACTTCTTTACTCGATCACGTCCTTCACCTTATCGTCGACCCCAAATTCTCTCCATCCACTCGTCTGACATTTAAGAGTCAATTAGACGTCCTGACAAGTGAACAGGAGACTATACAGCCCCGGATTCACAATTATATAAAATCACAGAAGTCATTTCAACACATGCATAAATTACATTTCCTAAAAATAAATAATTATAATTAACGAGAAAGAAAATTTAAATTATTCTATAATAATTTCTAACGAAACTTAACAAGATATTTGTTGCGATAAATTTTTTTTTTATTCTAAAATTAATGCTTGGTTAAACTGTAATTTTATTAGACTACAGGTTCACTCGGCACTAATGGCACAAATACACAGGCAAATCAAGTGGATAAACAAGTTGTTTAGACTGTTAAAAAGGAAATCGGTGTTCATATTGGGATATTTTAAAGCAAGTTTTTGTTATTTCTTGTTTCTTGTGTTAATAATTTACAGCAAACTGATTAACATACGCCATTTTATAATGAAAGTTAGATGTACCCCTTTGATTTACGCTCGTACCCCTAGGGGTACATGTACCCCCGGTTAAGAACCACTGCTCTAAGAGATACATCAGACGTCTGTTTACCATCCTCTCAAATAGTTTACAGAGACAACTTGTCAGAGAAATTGGTCTGTAATTAGAGGGATTCTTGTGATCTTTACCAGGTTTGGGAATGGAATAATCATAGATAGCCTCCAAGAGTTGGAAAAAGTATGTTCTGTCCATATTCTGTTAAACAGATGCAAGAGATTAGAAAGGGAATTGTTTGACAGATTTTTAATCATGCTGTAGTGGATTTTATCCAAACCTACAGTACTATTCCCTGAGCGAGAGATCGCTGTATGTAAATCAATTCTTGTGAATGGCACATTATATTCCTCATTAGATGAGGAATGAAAGTTTAATCGCTGTTTTTCTCTTTGGGCTTTATAAACCTGAAAATTTCTTGAATACATAATATTGCTGGATGAAGCAGAAAATCTTTCACCCAACGTATCAGCAATATCCTGTATGTCGCTGATTATTTGCCATTATTTTCCAGCATGGACAGAGAGTGAGAAGCATATTTTCCATTAATTTTATGGATTTTATCCCAGACTGCTTTTGAGCTAGTGGAGGATATTATGCTAGAAACGTACTTCCTCCAAGAATCCCTTTGGCTTTGCCTTCTTGTTCTTCTGGCATTTGCCTTTGCTTTTTGAAAAGTAACCAAACTGTTAGCAGTGGGGTACCTTCTGAAAATCCCCCATGCTTTCTTTTGTGCTTTAAATGCTGCCTCGCAATTCTGGTCCCACCATGGTTTTGGATGCTTTGGATATCTAGTTGATGTTTTTCCCATAGTTTTTTCAGCTGCCTGAATAATACTAGAAGTGACAACTTCAACTGCATCATTGATATCAGCAGTATCGACCATTTCCTCAGTGATGTCAGCCAAAAAGGAGAATGCAAACCAATCTTCCGTTTCAAGTTTCCAGAGTGGTGGACAGGCTGTTTCACAGCTTTCTCTGCCTTGGTATTTTAGAAATATTGGGAAGTGGTCACTAGAAAATGGATTAGATCCAACCTCCCATATAAATGCTGAAAACAGGTTTGGACATGCTAATGAAAGATCAATGGCAGTGAATGGTCTTGTTGGAGTATGGAAGTATGTCACTTCTCCTGTATTAAATAAATATAGTTGCTGATTGCCTACAAATCTTTCAATGGTCCTGCCTCAATAGTTAATGTCGGGACTGCCCCACATAGGATTGTGACCATTGAATTCACCTAGTAAAAAGAATGGAGTTGGTAGCTGTTCAATCAAGGCATCCAATTCATCCTCCTTGACTCTGACATCTGGTGGCAAGTATATAGAGCAAACTGTTACAGTTACTCCAATAGAAATTCTGACTGCCACAGCTTGTAAATCAGTGGTTATTTGTACCGGCAAAGATGGGATTCGATTGGAAACCAGAATAGCCACACCGCCACTGACTCAGTTGTGGCTATCATCATCCTTGCAGTAGAGATTGAATCCTTTGAGAGAGATATTTTCTCCAGGTTTTAGATGGGTTTCTTAAAGTGCCACACAGAGAAATTGGGTAGATAATGTCAAGTGTTTAATGTCAGAGTTGTTGTTGCAGAAACCACGACAGTTCCATTGGATTATTTTATAATCCATTATGTGTTTGAGGCAGCATTCTTTGTGAAGGTATCCCTCTTTAATTTCACAGGGGGTTTTTCTTTTGGAGGTGATGCTGGTTGTGTTAACACCATATTATTTTCTTCATCGGAAAAGTCAGAGAACTCACTCATAGACTAAGTCTCTGATTTTTTAGTTGATCTGGAGATAGCTGCTTTCATCTTTTGCTTGTTAAGTGGGTTTTATTCACCTTTTTTGAACCCACATTTCTTGTTGTTACCCCTGTTTTTGGTAGAAATGTTTTGACCTTCTTGGTCTCCTTTTCTGATGTTTGGATAGATGGGAGAATTAAACATTTTGCATGGTGGGTAAGAGATTCACTTGGAGAGAGAGAAATGTCTGTTTGAACCCCACATGTCTTTGTGGATTTCAAAAGAGCAGCAAATGTTTTCTGTCTCAAAGGTGCAGTTGAAGTGACCACACAACAATCCTCTGGGTAGAGTATGTTATTGACTGTTTTTACCCGTTGTATCTCTTTTTCTCTTTGCCATGCAGGGCATTTTCTGGAGTAAGAAGGATAGGCATCTTTGCAGTTAACACAGCATGGGGTACTGGTACACTCAGTACTCTCGTGACCTTCAGTCCCAAACTGTGCACATACGCTCTTTGCCACGGCAGTATGTCTGTGAATGTCCAAATCGCTGGCATTTGAAACAACGCAGCGGATTTGGAACGTACAGACGGACAGGACAGCCCAGATAACCTGCTGTAATAAAAGATGGCAATGTCGGCTTGTTAAAGGTGAGAATTAAATGTTTGGTTGATATTAACTTGCTATCCCGACGAATGGAGATACGTCGGACAGCAGTGACGCCTTGGTCTTTAAGGTTCATCTGAATATCTGATTCATCTTCAGACATCAAATAGTAGTGTCGTATGAAGGTTGCTAATGTAATACTGTGGATAAAAGTAAAGAAAAGCTATTATATATGTATTGTTTTTTTTGGTTTCAAAATCGCTATATCATTTACTTATAGGTTTGTAAAACTGTCACTTTGATTGCAGTTGTTTCGATAGTATTTAAAATGCCTAGCATGATATAGACATTAATCAGAAAGTATCATGTTATAATAATACCGTTTGCAAATTTGAAACTGTGGATAAATGTAATGAAAACATTAAGTATGTATCCTTTTTTGAAAATTGTAAAATCATTAATGTATAACTTCTAAAACTGTTGTTTTAATTGCAGTTATTTAGATAACAGTTCAAAGGATACACCACAGTTTAAAAAATACCTTACAAGGTGTACTTATAAGTAAGAAAATACTATGTTATTAAAGTAATACTGTGTATGGAAATGTATATTTGTGGTTTTTAAAGTTAATTTTTATTGTACCATTGTTACTCAATACACACTCATGTTTTTTTAGTGTATAAATTAAAAAAAATAGCTAGGAATACCATATAAATGTACCAATATAATTTAAAAAGCATTGCTCTGTCTTCTGAGGTATGTGAAAATAAAATATTTTATATCACCCAGTGTGCCTGTTGGAGTTATATAAAAAAATATTATCTTTTCTCTGTAAAGATTACCTTCACACGGAAAAATTTGTAAATTAACTACTTTTTTGTTTCTTTATATATGTAGCATTTACACTGAGAAAAAACTTAGATACTATATAGGCCCAAAATGCATTTGTGAATTGCAATAAATAAGAACCTAATCTGATAGCTGAGAGGAAATCTACCAAGTTTTTATTGATTCTGATTAAAGACATATATTCAAACTACTTAGAAAGCATTTGCAATAATTGCATACTGGCTGCTCGTCGCCATTCAAAAAGTATTCATGAGTCAACCGAGTATGTCCAATTCTCAAACAGGTAAAAATAACTTCAGATCTCCTGTCGTAGGGTTTCTTATGTGTCCAATTTTCTATCATATGTTTGATCTCATGTAGTTTATTGGGAACTTGTGTGTTCCACACATTTTGCCATCTTTCTGCTAATCGTTTTTAACAACCAGCTTCAAGTCACCTCCTTCAATCAACATTGCATGCTGAGAAGAATTTGTTGACTTTGCAGCTGCATCAGCTTCTTCATTTCCTCTTATACCTACATGGCCTAAGACCCAACAAAATTTTACAAAAATATTACTAGCACAAGATGGCAAAACAGTTTATGGATTTTAATCACTATAGCATAAAAACTAGATTTACACAAGATCAAAGCCTGAAGTGCACTAAGTGAGTCAATGTAAATTAAGCAGCAACGATGACCTTTTCTGATTACATACTTTAAGGCTAGGTGAATAGCCTGCAGCTCTGCAGTAAAGATGGATGAACTCGGTGCAGTTTGTTCTGCCACAATTTCATCCTGGCAAACGAAGGCTGAGCCAACATAATCATCTGATTCAGAACTGTCAGTATAAATAGGAATTAAATTCCTGTAATGGTGTTGAATTTCTGCAAAGTGCTGTTTGTAGATGTAGTCTGAAGTTAATTCCTTAAAAAACTGCTTTAAGGTAAGGTTGACATTTATCACAGGAGTTGACCAAGGTGGTATACTGTCAACCTTGGGCTGTGAAATGTTGCCCATTTCCAGGTCAATCATGCTGCTTACAATCTCCGTTCTTATGTTGAATGTAGGGACACAGCTTGGGCAAGCTACAAATAATTTTATTAGCTGAATATCTGATACTGTACAACGGACTGAAAATTTAATCTGAAATTTCTGCTTAATATAATAAAACAGTGACAACTGTTCTCTCCTCAAATAGTGGAGGCTCCTAAGCTTCCACATAAAGGCTTTGGAGAGAAGAAGTTCAGAAAACACCAGTTGCCAAATGCAATGCATGATGGTGAATTGGATCCAGTATCTGAAGAGTAGATTCTCACACAGAGCCATACACAAAGCATCCGTAGTCCAGCTTAGAGCTGACAAGGGCCCTATAAATCCTGAGCATAGAAACTTTGTCTGCTCCCCAGAATAAGCAGCACAGTACCTTTTTAAAGTTTAGAGATTTTAAACATCTACTCTTCAAATTGCGCAAGTGTGGTAAAAACATCAGATTTTAGTCATTTAAAACACCCAAAACTTCGACTCATTGACCATTCGGATTTTAACCCCATTTAAGTAAATTTCAAAATGTAGGTGCACACCATGTCTTCGGCAAAAGTGAATGCATAAGGTCTTCTTCATGTTAAAACTAAAGCCATTGGTCTTTGCCCAGTTGTCTGTGCGATTTAGGGAGGTTTGCAGTTGTCTCTCAATAAAACTCATGTTACTAGACTAGCAGGAGATCTGAAAGTCATCCACATACAGTGTGTGTTTCACATTGGGAAAATAACATTTAGCTACGGTGTTAATTGTGATTAGGAACAGAGTTAAAAATAAAACCTTGAGGAACGTCCTCTTGTGCAAAAGACCTGGATAGAGTGATGCCTATCCCGACTTGAAATCTTCAATCCTGTAGGAAGTTTTTTCTATATAGCATATTAATATAAATTAGCAAATTACCTCGCAACCCAAATTGGCACAGATCACAAAGTATCCTCTATTGCCAACAGCAATCATAGGCCTTGTTTATATAAAACAATACAGACACTAAGTGCTGTCGTCTAACAAACACTTTGCATATAGATGTTTCAAGGTTTACTAAATTATCCGTGGTACTTCTGTTCCTACGAAATCAACTCTGATGTGGTGAAAAGTAGTTCTTTTTATCTAGGAGGAACATCAGGTGTCTGTTTACCATTCTCTCAAAAAGTTTACAGAGACAACTCGTCAGAGAGATTGGTCTATAATTAAAGAGATTCTTGCATTCTTTACCAGGTTTGGGAATGGAAATAATAATTGATAGCCTCCAAGAGTCGGGAAAAGTATGTTCTGTCCATATTCTGTTAAACATATTCAGAAGATTACAAAGGGAATTGTTTGACAGATTTTTAATCATGCTGTAGTGGATTTTATCTGGTCCTACAGCAGTATCCATCGAGTTAGAGATCACTGTTTGTAGTTCTATGCTGGTGAATGGCACATTATATTCCTCATTAGATGAAAGTTTAAATATTGTTTTTCACTTTGGGCTTTATAAACCTGAAAACTCCTTGAATACATAATATTGCTGGATGAATGGGAAAATGTTTCACCCAACAAATTAGCAATACCCTGTATATCGCAAATTATTGTGCCATTATTTTCCAGCATGGATAGAAAAGCACATTTCCCATTAATTTTATGGATTTTATCCCAGACTACTTTTGAGCTAGTGGAAGATGTTATGCTAGAGACATACTTCCTCCAAGAATCCCTTGGGCTTCGCCTCCTTATTTTTTTAGTATTTGCCTTTGCTTTTTGAAAAGCAACCAAATTGTTATTAGTGAGGTATCTTCTGAAAATCCACCACTCTTTCTTTTGTTCTTTAAATGCTGCCTTGCAGTTCTGATTCCACCATGGTTTTGAATGTTTTGGGTAACTGGTTGAGGTTTTCCCCATTATTTTTTATTTGTGTGAATAACACTCGAAGCGACAGCTTCAACTGCACCATTCATATTAGCAATATTCACCATATCCACAGTGATATTGGCCATAGAAGAAAAGGCAGGCGAACCATCTGTTTCCAATTTCCAGCGTGGTGGACAAGCTGTTTCACAGCTTTCTCTGCCTCGATATTTTAGAAATATTGGGAAGTGGTCACTAGAGAGTGGATTAGATCCAACCTCCCATGTAAATGCTGAAAACAGATTCGGAGTTGCTAATGATAAATCAATGGCAGTGAACGTTCTTGATGGAACATGGAAGTATGTCACTTCTCCAGTATTAAATAGGTACAGTTGGTGATTACCTATAAATCTCTCGATGGCTCTGCCTCGACGATTGATGTAAGGACTGCCCCACATAGTATTGTGACCATTGAAGTCACCCAATAAAAGAAATGGTGTTGGTAGCTGTTCAACCAAAGTATCCAATTCATTCTCATTCACTCTGACATCTGGTGGCAAGTATATAGAACAAACTGTGACAGTTACTCCAATAGATATTCTAGCNCATGTCCGCCCGGTCTGCATCGATCGGTTGACTCCAAGCCGAGGTCAAAACTGACTCAACGACCAGCCGATTGACTCAAACGGAGCCTGATTTGACCCTCCCGTTTATCCGAAGCAGGGGCCAAAGCAGTGTGTTGGGGACGTTATGTTGCCCCTCAACTACCAGAATCCCCCTTTCCGGCATACGGGATACCACGCACGGCAAACACGTGGGTGGGCGTTCAGATCCCAGGGATGGTAAAGAAGACTTACTAAACCATCTCTGGGAGGTCCCCTCACCACGGACAGGAACCCACATCGAGGGGTAAGCCTAGTACAGATGGTAATAACTATACAAATAATATTTATATACAATAACCAATAAGTTGCAGAGCACTACAGCATTTACATACAAACTTTGTACAGGAGAAGTTTGAAAAGCACCTATGCACATCATATCTACTGTAGTTCACAATTTTTACATCTGTTATATATATTGTTCTTGTAAATCATTAACATTTTAACTATTGTTATAGCAAATACCTGTAAATTAATAATTATGATCCGTATTTTATCAATCGTCACCATTTCTGTGCTTCTTGTAACCATGTAAGTTGAAAATTTTTACAAATTTTGTAACAGTGCAAAAATTTTATGTTAACATGTATGCATTATTTTCTAAACAGTTACATCAGAGTTGATAAGGGACTCGAAGTCCGAAATTCATACTCTAGGAAATAAAAATGTGATTTTCTAAAGCTTGTCTTGTTTCTAATTGATGGTGTAATAAGTCTAGCGGAAAAGAGAAGCCGTCATAGAGCTCGTAAAATTGAAGAAACACGTAAATAAAACTCAAACTTATTAAAACAATTTCTATCATACAAATAAATCTGAGTTAGCATAACTCTGTTTATTTCTTCTTAGTCTACTGTATTGCCTATAGTCTAAACTAGTGATGTAACGAATATTCGGTTACTATTCGGTATTTGGCCTATTTTTCACTATTCGGCCGAATACCGAATACCTAAAAACAGTTGTAAGAAATAACAAAAACTCAGTAAATTAATCATTTTGATATTTAGATTTAATGTTATCAAGTTAGTGTTGTTTGTTTATATTTATTTATAACATGCACAAAATAAAAAAGAAAATAATATTAGTCACATGTATTCACAATTTATAATTACAAAGATCAGCACACGTACACGTCTATCGTTGAAGAATCCTCGCACATCTGAAAATCTGACCCCACCTATCCTTCTTTTTAAGCGCTCGTCTTTGCTCTTCCCTTTCTCTTTCCTCTATCGCTCTAATCCATGTATACCTGTGCATACATCATAATACGCGCTCACGATACTTTCATTTCTTCACTTTTCCGTCCTAGAGTTCCCATTTTACAATTACGTGACTCAGCCTGGTGATAATGGAGAAAAGAGACAGATAGGACGTCAATATAAGTCACAGTTATGATTTCACAGATTCGAGACAGCTTGATAGCCCGAACAGCCCCAGGCTTTCGCCCGTGAATGCTAAGTGACTTTCATTACAAGCATTTAGCTTTCCGAAGTCTATGACAACAATTGTTTGGCATTGACAACCGCGAATTTCGTGCCAATAAGCTGCCTCGACTTGTTCAATTATGTTATCGACTCAATTTCATATTTATTTTCACATTTTCACTTCGCGGTCCTTCTCTGTTCTTTTTCCATTATTTACACGTGTAGATCATTTCATTGTTATCCACATTTGATATCATCATTTATCACATACTTCCATGACACTCTTATCTGTCCGCTACAACTGCCAAGAATTAACGCGATTGGCGAAGCGTAGTGACAGCGGGCCAATAGACAGCAGGATCCTTGCCATAATGCGGTTTGCGCGCCAATTTTCGTACGTGCGTTAATCGAGCTGAATAGTTTGGCTGAATATTCGGTATTCGGCCTGAGGCCAAATATACTGTTCGTTACCACCCTAGTCTATACATCTATATTGCACATTTTAAATAATTAAACTTTAAAAAATAACGTGTTTTTAAAAAGTCGCTCTTTTAAAAATAATTCTGAAGGACAAAATGCCTATTTTATAAAATAAATAAAGTTAGAAAACAGAGCAGTGAAATAAAAGACTGTCCTCTTAAATAAAGGATGTATGGTCACCGTAGATATACATCTATTTGACTGGCCCTTTGCATCATTTGAGTTTGAGACCCCTGGTTTACATCTGTATATATATATAACAAATACAGATTATACAGACGTTAAGATTCTACTTCTCAATAAAAATAGCACTCTCCTTATTCAGAGCTAGAATCTTACCTAATAAGCAATCGAGAGATTGTAAAAGTAGGATCAATTTTTGCATGAGCTTGGTCAAACCAAAAGACAACGAAAATTAGTAAAGGTTTAAAAATCTCGTGAAGAATTGCAATAATTTTGAATTATTTTACTCATAAAGGCACTACTATCAAGGAAAAATGCTAATTGTGTCCAAAAGAGATAAAATGTTTATTATTGAAAAATTTATAATCTATTTCAATAATTAAACACGTGGTACTACTTGTCATCGCTTCACGTCAAATGCGAGAGTTATTCGTTAATTAAAAAATTCAAAATATATTATCACAAAATAAGCTTAACGATAATCGTTTAATCGGAGTAATACAAGTTTTAATGACATTAATAAAATTAACCTAATAACACAAATACTTACAAATGAAAAAAAAATAATAATAAATATTCAAAATAAAGAACATCATTCAGCCATTTTGATTAATGACTGATGGCAATTACAGCGATATTAAAAATAGCCCAACTTATTAATTTGGCTTTTATAAATTTGAAATTTTGCAATTAAAGAAAAATAATAATATTATTTAGATTAAAAAATATATAAATACGTAGTTACAAACTTAATATAATACATTTTCAAATATTCCTGTTAAATATATTCTAGCAATTTATTAATCGGAAGCAAAATGTCATATTTGACGTCATATCGGAAGAAATCATTGAACGTTGTGGCTACCTGACTCCGGTTTCTTCTCACTTAATTTCAATTTATTTTTTTACACATAAAAAAGTAAATTTTAAACGTAAAATAAAATTAATATCGTTATTTTACAAAGTTTTATTTTGCAATCACACGAAACAATAAGTAAGCTTTTTGATCAATTTGCTGACGATCACGCCAAAATATTATATTGTAAAAAAGGGAAGGCACTGAGGTCGGCGTTATGTGTGCGTTTTTTATTCGCTAGTACTTTCGACGAACATATAGCCGTCGTCATCAGGCGAATTATCGAAAGAATTAAACGGAAATAATCCGATTTGGAATAGAACGCTTAAATTTAAGATGAAACTTTAGTAAAAGTCGTTAGGAACACGATAGAAATATTCAAAAATGTTCGAAAAACGAACGAGCAGAAAGCTCCATGATGTGCGAATACGCGCATGCGCAGATCTAGACACACACTGTACGCATTCTGGAGAATGCTAATTTTTACTTAATTGCTTGTATAGTGTGACCCATACACTGGGCAGCTCGAGAGTTGGAATGTTGCACGTGTCCAAGGTGGTAGTAAGAAGAGACTCCCATATAAATACGATTTTTCGATCCTTACAGCTCTTGAGCATAACCGCTTGGGACCATAGCGGGTTGTAACCCTGCTCAAGTACTTTTCTTGCGAGCTCGGTGGTGTGTCTACCCCTCGCAACATCGTTTTGGTGCTCTTCTAGTCGGCTGGCAAGCATTCTAGTAGTGGCCCCGACATATCTTGCATTTACTCCCGTTGTAAGGTTTTCCAGAGGTACAGCATAGACCCCCGACTTCTCAAGCGTGGAAAATTTGTCCCTATCATTACAAATGAGTTTGCGTAGGTTTGGAAGTGGGGTTAGTGGTAGTATAAGGCCGTGCTGCTTAAAGATTCTGCAGATACGTATAGAGAGGGGTCCCAGGTATGGCAACGATGTTTGTACCATTGAAAATTCTCTTTTGCTGCATAATGTGGTACTTGGAAACAGTGATTTCTTTACCATATTGAGCACGTGCGTAAATTTTGCACGTGAAAAGCCAGCAGTGCGTACCCCCAAACTTATGTTGTCTAACTCCATGTTTACCAGCTCTTGCGAAGATGATAGTAAGTAAGCCCTTCTAACGAGAGAGGCAATGGCAGCATTGACATATCGAGAAGGCTGAAA
>NW_019386642.1:0-5019 GCF_000671375.1 Centruroides sculpturatus | reverse complement strand
GGTTACATCGGACTCGGTAAGCGTCGGAGAATTATCTGACTAAGGTTGGGTAAAAGAACATCATCAGACTGTTTTTCGTGGCCCAGTATTTCAGTCCAAAGAGGATTTTCGTTTCCACGTGGTCATGGCTCCAATCGGATGTCCACTCAAAAAGGAGACTGCCCTATATGAATTGTCAGGGTGGCGGATCTGCTATGTAATTCGTCTGTAACATTCATTGTGAGCGATTTGGTATTAGTACTCGCGAACCTCGAAAGCGAATGTAATATTAAGGAGACGAAAGTCGTGTGAGATTGTTACAAGCCGATAGCTCATGTCCTATAGTACTTATTGTATCAATGCGAAAAGGGAATTGATATATATAAAGTTTTTTTTTCTCTAATTTTTGTTGTACAGTCCTCATTTATTCTTACCCACATCACGTTCTGGATCGCCTTGGTGATCCATTAGAACTACATTGGCGTCCGCGACAGGATTTATTCCTGGGTAAGAAGTGGTTGTAAGAGGACTAGATTGATACGTATTAGCAGAACTAATTAATTGCCTCTGTTAAATTAACGGGATATTTAGAAAATTTTTTTCTGCTGTTATGGAGGACCAGATAACTAGTGGTTCCCAGCAACCAGACGTATCTGGAACCGGCAATGTACCACCGATTGTAACAGGGTTCGTGGGGATGATCCCATGCCTCTCAAACCTGCCGGGGGATACGTTAGATGTGACCAGATTCTTCAAAACGGTAGAAAACGTAGCAAAGTTAGCCAATTGGGAAGAATCGGTTATAATAAATGTCGTTCAGGCACGACTCAAGGGCGAGCCGTTATCGATATTCTTTGACCTAAGGGAGCAAGGGGTAGATAGTTATGAGGAATTAAAGGAAGGTATTGTGAAATGTTTCGGCCGCAAGGAGAGTGAACGGAATTCTTTTAGCTTAGTCCTCAAGGTAACGCAAAAGAGGGGTGAAAGGGCATACGAGTATGGGGTGAGGGTGAAGACTCTTCTCTCTAGAGCCATAACCCACAACCCCAACGTGGAAACGCTAAGGGATAATACTGTTAAGGAAAGCTTCATTAAGGGATTAAATCCTGAAATTAGGAGACAAGTCATGCAAAAACACCCAAAAATGTTGGACGAAGCTATCGCCCTGGCTGAGGTCGAAGAAGAGGTAGATGTAGTATGCGGTGGGAAGGCGGAGGTTAGTGGAGTCTGCGCGAACGCAAATCCTGAAAGTGACTCAATTAACAAGGACCCGAGGATAGACGAATTACAAAACCAAATAAAACAGTTGAATGAGTCCATGAAATCTGTATGTGAGATCTTAAGGGAAGGTAGAAGTCAACTTGGAGCTCGTAGAGAGAGTAGAAGATGTTACACTTGTGGAAGACAGGGACATTTATCTAGACAATGTGACCAGCGCAAAAATTTAAACTAGTATACGGTCATTTGGAAGGTCAGACCGATGACCGTTACGTTAGAATAACTCTGACCAATAGCATGAGCCTGATGAGATATGGGTTGCCGATCATTATATGTAGAATACTAGGACGCGAGGTGAAGGGGCTCATAGACACAGGCGCAGAGAGAACAGTGATAAAGTCGGAATTAACTAACTGGATAGGGTCAAGGAGGGAGGAGTGTGTGGTGCGTAACGATTCTCGTATAGTTGGCATGTCTGGGGCCATTATTAACAGTAATGAGGCGGTCGCAACACAGTTAAGTTATGGTAACGGGATTATACATGAGATGGAGATTCCCAGCATAAGGTTTCCTGAGAATGCTGTTTATGATCTGATCTTAAGTGTGGACACCATTAGGATGGATCCAGGAATTCTAACACGAATTGCCCCTGTGATAAGGTCTTGGAAATTAGAGGGTAGTAACGATGTCAACATAAGTATCAACGATAGTGATGGCAAAATTGAGAGAATATGGAAGCTCGACCATCTTGAGGGTGAAGTGAAGGAGAGAGTGCTTGAGATCCTTAGTAAATTTCCTGATGTGGTCGCGAAAACCATCACTGATCTCTCGGGTGCGATGAACTATACGCATTGTGTTAAACTTAACTCGGATAAGCCTATTAACACTAAACAGTATCGGATACCGTACAACTATTTGCCTGATCTTAAGAAGAAGGTTGGTGAGCTAGTGGAAGCAGGAATATGTGAGGAGAGTACGTCTGCGTGGAATTCCCCATTGCATGTGGTGCCTAAGGAATCGGGTGAATTAAGACTTACTTTAGATTTACGGAAGGTAAATGAAATCACTGAGCCACAGATTTTCCCCATGGCACGGATTGATGACATCCTGTCTCAATTAGAAGGGAACAGATTTTTTTCTGTTTTGGATCTTAAGGCGGGATATTTCCAGATCCCATTAGATCCTGATGTTAGGCATGTATTTGCCTTTTCTACACCTTGGGGCAAGTATCAACTACGTAAGATGCCTCAGGGTGGTAAAAATAGCGGGCGGTTTTTCCAATTTGTTATGTCTAAAATCCTTGCCAGATACATTGGCAATAGCTGCTTCGTCTTCTAAGACGACATTGTTCTTTTCTCAATTAACCTTGAAGACCATTTACACTTACTTGAACAAGTCATAGGTAAACTGAGAGATGAGGGATTACGCCTGAACCCTGAGAAGTGCTAATTGTTAGCCCAGGAAGTTAGATATTTGGGTCATATAATTAGCAATGAAGGGATAACACCTGACCCAGAAAATGTAAAATCGATAAAAGACATCAGAGCTCCGACCAATGTCAGGGAAGTACGCAGCTTCTTGGGGATGGTAGGGTTCTTTAGGAATTTCATCCCCTCCTTCTCCAAGCTAGCATCTCCACTTACAGAACTCACAAAAAAGGGTAGGAGGTTTAATTGGGGTGACAATTGCCAGAGAAGCTTTGAGGATTTAAAAAAAGCTATTTCAAAACCCCCGATCTTGTCCCATCCAGACTTCAATAGGGACTTTTATCTGCATACTGTTGCATCTGATGATGCTGCTGCAGCTGTTCTTGAGCAGAAAAATGGTAGTGACCTAAAGCCGATCGGGTATTACAGTAGGAGATTTCAAGGAGCGGAGCGTAATTATTCTACTATAGAAAAGGAGTGTTTGGCCATTATATTGGCGTTGAGACATTTCAAACATATGATCCTTGGCCAGAGATCCGTGATCCTTTCTGATCACAAACCGTTGATTTTCCTGAACAACATTCAGAACGGTAGTCGGAGGTTGATTAGGTGGGTGATGGAAATCGCTGATTATAACATAGAGGTTAACCATGTGAGGGGTATTGACAATAAAGTGGCAGATTTTCTCTCAAGAAACATAAATAGTGTTAACCACATGAATTCGGCTGCACCCATGAAGGGGATACCGAGTAAGGAGGAAATCTGCAAATCTCAGGATAGTGATAACCTCTTTGGGCCCATAAAAAGAGACATCACACGGGGCGATGGGTTGGACAAGGAATTTGATGGTTACGTAATGATGGATGATTGTTTATATAAAAGATACTTTTGGAAGGCTCGAAGCAGCCATGTGGATCGGTTATGTGTAGGGGATGGGCTGGCTAAGAGCCTGGCTAAGAGCCTGGTCAGAGCCATCCACGAAAATGAATTATCTGAACATTGGGGTGTTGTGAAAACCGTGAAATTTATTGAGAGGAGTTATTTTATAAAGGACTTAAGGAAATTGGTAGAAGGTGTGATTAAGGAATGTGATAGTTGTCAACGTCACAATATCCATAAGGGTAAGGCCCCCCTACAAGAGAACGAGAAGGCCAATGTCCCCTTTAGAAAGATTGCGGTAGACATGATCGGCCCTATCAAAACCACTAAAAGGGGGAGTCGGTTCATCCTTGTCATCGTGGACGTGTGCACTAGATTTATCGAAGCACACGCACTACCTGATCAAACGGCGTACTCTATAAGTAATATTATATTCGATCAGGTGGTGTGCAGATACGGTGTGCCTGAGGTGATTATGTCAAATCGTGGTACTAATTTTTTGTCATCCTTCTTTGAGGATTGCTGTAAATGGCTGGGGATCAGGCGTAACATAACTACAGCATACCGCCCGTGTTCTAACGGAATGTGTGAACGGTCTAATAAGTCTCTCATCGAAATGATATCTAAGGCGTCGAGCGAGAAGAACGTGGATTGAGATGATCTTATCCCTTCCGCTTGCTTTGCTTACAACAATGCTCACCATTCTGTGTTAGATGAGTCACCAGCCTTCCTTTTGTTTGGGATGGATCCGCGCTGCCCAGCTTTCAATTAGACACCTGATCTGATGATGACAGATGAACGAAGATCATTCATACTTACTAAATTACATGCTGCAAGAGAGTTGGCGCAGAGACAGGCTGATTCCCATAATAAGAGGAACCGGGAGTATAAAAACAGGGGGAAGAACTTATTAACATTCTATGAAGGACAAAAGGTATAGATAAGACAAAAGGGTGTCAAAAGGAATAAATTCGCCCCGAACTATTTGGGCCCCTTTCGCATTTTAAAAAGAATAAACCCCACGACGTATAAGGTAGATGGGTGTGATAGGCAAGACATCGAAACTGTACATGTAGATAGGCTCAAGCCTTGCTACGGCTGGGTACGGACCATCAAAAGGCGTCGTTCTCGTAAACAGCATATAACAGATCCGGATCCGGAGTCAGATGAGGACTACGAGAATATCGACATGTGAGAGGTTTATAGGTATCGTGATAAGAGACGTACCAGAGAGGTCAGTGAGGCGGCTGATAGTAATTGTAATACTACTGTTAAGGAACCGAGACCTTACAATCTGAGGGGTAGAAAGATCGACTTTAGAAAATTGCATTTTGGTTCTGGGATTTAGTGGGGGAAATATGTAGTGCTAGGCACGTGTATTATTTTTTATTTTTTATATTCTGTGTGTTGTCACACCTTTGTTCTAGTTCTTTGTTTGTTCTTTTCAAAGTTTTGTATCGCGCGCCACCTTATGGTAGATTTTGTCGGTGATTTGATTGGCCCCTTTGGTGACCAC
>NW_019386641.1:43538-62699 GCF_000671375.1 Centruroides sculpturatus | reverse complement strand
TTCAAGATGTGTATTTAGTTTTTTCGTTCGACTAATTACACAATTCATGGACAATTTAATGTTTATTTCGTCGATCGATCGAAGACATTTCGTAACTGTCATTGTAAACTGGTATGACATGAATATGAAAGATGCGCGGCATTCATGCATGACATATTCTAATTTTACAAGTTTATTATACAGTATTTATTTTATAGAAAACGTGAATTACATAGGAAGCAATTTTACATTTTTAAACGTATTTTAATAACAGGGTCACAATACAACAGCCCATTCTATGTCATGGACCCTTTATTTCCTGGGAAGATTCCACGAAATCCAAGAAGAACTGTATCTAGAATTGCAAGAAATTTTCAAAAATGATAGGAACAGGAATATTACTATCTATGACACAACGAAAATGACGGACTTAGAATGCGTAATTAAGGTAACTTCTTAATTTCTTTAAATACACTTAAAGATTAGTTTTATATATTACAATTTTCAGGAGTCGATGAGAATCTATCCACCTGCTCCTTTTATTGCATGAAAAAATCCTTCAGAAATGAAAATAAGTAATTTTTGATATTTTGGAATTTGTTTCTTAATAATAATTTTTTATATTTTTTTATTGACTCGAAGTATTAAATCGTTGTCATTCAAATAGGTAATTACATGTTGCCTGCAAATTCGACTCTTGTCATAAATATCTATGGCATCCATCATAATCCTTCTGTTTACGAAAATCCCGAGGTGTTCGATCCAGACCGTTTTTTACCTGTAAACTATAAAAATCTTCATCCTTATGCATTTCTGCCATTTTCTGCCGGTCCACGAAATTGTCTCGGTAGGTGATTAGAGAATAAATACAAAAAAAAAGAATTATGTCATTAAAATAATTTATTTACAGGAAGTAAACTTGCCATGATTGAAATGAAAATGGTTTTGGCAAATGTTCTTCGTAATTCTCTTTGGATCCTCAGGATAAAATCGTTACTTCATGGGGTATTATATTGACCCCAATATCAGGTATAAGAATGTGTGTAGAACAAAGATGTATGTTGTAAAATATGAAATAACCTGAACGTTGGGGTAATTTTTCTTACAGATATATATAAACATAGACGTATATCATATAATCTAAACAAGCTCATTCAAAAACTGTATCGAAATAATTCTACGTATTATTAAACTTTACTCAAAAATTGTAATTTACATTTTTATAGATAAAAATGATGAGAATAAAATGTATTATGATTATTGTTATTAAATCTACTTCATAATAATACTATTTTTCGCTGTTTGTTGCATTTTATTTATTTATGACATGAATAATTTCTGACATTTAAGTTTACGTAAATTGATCTGTTGTTAACAATATGCTCGTGTTTATCTGTATTGTATAAAATGGGCCGAACATAAATGATTCTGATGTGTTGAATTCAAAATACTTCTATTTCATTTAGTATTTTTCTGATAAGCTACAGAATTAAATTTATACGAATCCAAATTTAATAAAAATATTTAACATATTTGACTAATTAATATGTAACTCTTATTAACAGAAATTAATGATTATTAATATGATAATCATTTAAAATTAATGTTCATTAATTTTATATGATTAGCATATAATTTTATATAAATTTTATATAATTTCATAAAATAATATTGTGAAATCCGTGATTTTTACGCCGATGTCGGAAAAATTTTTGTAAACAACTCCGATGAAAACTGTTGGTGAGAAGTATATCAGATTGTTTTCACATTATGGTAGGAAAGTTGACAGTTAGTTGATCGGAATGCACCGTAAGTGTCAACAGAAGTCGATCACGTGACTCATTTCCCACGAATAACGTATAAAAGCTCGAGTCCCCGAAAGCTCAGGGCGATCCCCCGAAAGTTATACTTGGTAGATGTGCCATATTTGTCTCCATACTCCGGACCGAAAGGACATACGACCAACCACAGCCATTTGAACTTTCATCGCCATTAACGAACATATTCAACGAACGCATATTAGACATATCCGCATAGAGGTATTTGTACTTTTTAGAGCTTTGTGAACTCTCTCTCACTAGCGGGAAAGCTATTAGAGCGTCCCTTTTGTATAGTGAATTTATTTAATCGCATTTAACCTATGTATCCTAGCTTAGTTATATAAATAAATGCTTGTTTAGTTTTTAAACCTGTCTCCTGTCTCTGAAGGACACCTGCCGACTTACCGACGCACTCCCCACTCAAATTTTTGTCTTCCTAGCCATCCGACAAGCAGAGAACGGGTTTTACCAACCTCTTGCAGAGTAAGAGGTCATTTGGGATGAGCCCAGTGGCCCACTGCTAATCTCACAATATAATTTATATATTATTAATCAAGTTTAAAAAATTTTATTTTTGAAAAACTTTAATTTGTTATTTTAAAATAAGAATTAGCTCTGTATACTCTTTCTCAAATAAATTATGATACATTTTTCAGTATAAATAACAGTGTTCTGATGTACTGTATTGATTTGTATTGTGTTCATTTTCATACTTATTTTATTCAACTGAACTAAATTCTGCTAGTTATGTGAACTGTTTCAATTTAAAATATGTTTTAAATTGTTTAACGTAATGAAGTTTTATATTTGTAAAATTGCAAAACAAATTGCAATGACACTCGTACAGCACAAGTTATTATAGCTTGTGCTGTACTTAGATTCAGTTGATACAGGCACTTTTACACGTTTCGGGCGTATAGCCCCTCATCAGTCGACATTAAAAATGCAATGGGACTCGTACAGCACAAGTTATAATAACTTGTGCTGTACGAAACGTGTAAAAGTGCCTGTATAAACGCCCGAAACGTGTAAAAGTGCTTGTATAAACTGAATAAAATAAATAAACGCCAAGTGTTTTAATCATAACACAGTCTTGTGTTCAATAGTAAATAAATACGAAAACACGGTTTCAAAAAACAAATCATATAAAATTATAATATAATTAATGATTAATGATTATATGGCAGACATTCGATGAAACTTACTCGCCTTTCATATAAAATGTATACAATTGCCGAAGAAAAAAAATACAAAATTTAACACGATATTACGTATTATAGGAGTAAAAATTGTATTCCGTAAATGAAATACAATTTTTAGTACAGAATTACAAGTACAAAACATCAAATGTATAAATAGATGTGATGTTCTCTACTTGAAAACTATAAGCCATAGTGAAAACAAAAATGAAAACATTGAAGTAAAAATCAAAGGAGGAAACTTTTTTTTTCAAATTGTTTATATGAATTTACGCCTTTACGGAGTGAAATGTTTTGATTGTAATAAAAATAGTATCTGCAAAAAAATGTAAAACATGTAGTCATCATCTTTATCTTTGCTTAAGTTAGGCGTTTAAATCTTGTACGATTTTTTTTCATCTGATTCGGGATTTGCCATTATTTCCTCGATTAATGAACGTTAAATTAGATAAATTTCATGAAATATCATCTATGTACGGAAATCGACCTTTTTGTCAGGCTTCCTGAACATCAATTACAACCTGCTCATTGCCTGCATTGAACAAGAAACGCAGAGTTTTATATGAGACCATGCTCGATCACATATTGCTAGTATGTTATGAGCACTGCTGCAAAAATGGCGTTGAAGCTTTTGTGCATTCACTCTGTTTACCACAGTAATTCTTTCTGTAATTTAGGTTTTCTCGGGAACTAAAACAGACTTTACGTGGTCAATGAATTCCATTGATAGATGTCAGTCTTGCTTGCAGTAGAACTCTCCAGGCCAGTGGTGGCAAACCTATGACCCGTGGGCCAAACACCGACGCACACAGGCTTTTTAAATGACCCATGAGTTGATTTTTATGAACTTATTTTTATATCATAAAAAAAAGAACAGACAAACAAAAATATTAAAAGAATAAAAGTATATATATCTAATGTCGAATTTATAAAAAAAAAACAGTCAAAAGGCCTGATGCAAGTATTGGGGCACGCGCTCGGTGTCATTCCATGGTATAAATAAAAAATTAATAAATTTCTATTACAAATAAAAATAATAATAATATACTAAATTATTGTGAGGTAACTTCCTTTATCGAAATTATGTCTTAATGTTAATTTTATTCGAGTTATGTAACAATTGTTGTTAGTAGTTACGTGAGAAAGTCTCCCGTTACCAGTCCTCGAAGGCAACCCGACGCTTACTCGTGATCTTTTAACCTCTGGACGGCCGATATTGTCTGTGGATATCGCTAGAGACGGCCAAAAAACTTAGTCGTCGTCAGTCCCTCCGATCAGGAAAGTCGTAACCGATTCCTCCCGGAATATCGTCGACCCGAGAGAAACGAATCCTTCCGAATTATCAGTGCCTATTTGAATACTTTCCCTTGTTATAGCGATCGACGTTGTGCCAGTGACAGCTAAGTGGATAATATTTTCGAACAAACCCCCAAGTAAACTGCTGTCTCAATCAACGATATCTTCATCAAAATATATCCTTTCATCACCAGGTATATATTTAACTCGCGCTCGTTATGTCAACTCTCTCTCTCCGTGACAAAAATTAGAATCTCTGCATCTTCTCCAATTTATTTTTAATTAAATCTTTACTAAGTGCTAATTGGAGTCCGAGTAACTTCCATATGCTGTCTCCCGATTGGCTGATATTACAAATCCGAATTTCCATTTACGGGACAGTTCGCACGATAATGTGACGATGTAAAAACGCTGTCTCGATTTCCGTGCTCCACGAAAAACGGTGGTGTCAATCCTGACAGGGCACTAAAGAAGTGTCGACCCTTACGTCACATTATACTGTAAAAATATGAAATAAATATAAAAGAATTTATATTTTCAATTTAAATAATAGCTAGGGTCGCCCCTAGTGGTCGTTTTTGGCATACCGTCACAGAACTGCCAATTTCGATTTTATATAGTAGATATTTCCAAGTAGTCATTAGCTAGCTGATTTTCTATCATATCACTGCACCTATGTATGACTCATGACAGTTAGTCATAAAGTTGAGGCACATACATGTTCGTTCCATCGTAAAACGGGGAGATGTACTAGCTCAGGGATGTTTTTTTTTTAACTCTTTCCGCCCTGTGGGCACTAAGAGGGCCTAGAAGCACGTCTAGAAGTATTAATAGTTATGTCAATAATAATAATAATGTTGAATTATGTCTTCTTTATAAAAATCGTACTGCCTGCTGGGTAATCAGCTTAGAGGTATGAAGGAGTACATGCCAGTAGTTGCAATTTGGGGAAAAGTCGTCTATTACGTACCAAAATCATGCATTGGCACGTAACTTCACCCCGCTTAACCGCGGCTCGGTCAGAGAATGGCTATGTAGGAAGGCAAAAATGTGAGTGGGGAAGGCATTGGGCAAGTCGACAGTATACCGATCGCATGCAAGGAGTTTACCGATTGTACTCAAGTATGACACAGCATTAAATATAAAATGACACATTTAATTTTCTAATTATCTAAAACTATACACACGGGTATAAAGCGAGATGCTACAAAAAGGGAATACCACAAAATATTCTATATCGCGACAAGAAATATACGCTCGTCGACTAGCCGACTAAGTTCTAGCTTTATAAAACATATTGTTCCTTTAAATTCAACTAGCCTAATATAATCTATAACCGAGAGAGAGAGTCAAGGAACGATAGAGCTAGGATCAAATTTAGTATATGTGATTACCTCTCGTAGTTTCGATCTAGACGTATGGGCGTTCGTTAGAACTGTCCCCGGATCGGCTGACTCTACTCGTAGTCTCACTTCTCTCTCTCTTCGAGCGATGGACGGTGATTATGCCGGAAAGGCACAGGTTGCGACAGACGGAGTAGCGGTATGGGTCTGGTGTCCCCTGATGTCCGCTGGTGATCTATACCTGATGCGATCAGCTGTGGACGTTCGCCTGATGTGTCCGCCTTGGCTATGTCTGCCCCGAGGCTTAAGTGGGATCCCATTTTATTCTCGTCCTGAAAAAGTTCGGAAAACATTCTGATGCAATCCCATGTAAGTTCGCCCGGTTAGGAAAGGTTTCGATTTCTAACAATTAGTATATACATCTCTGTAGATTTATTACTTCTTCTATCCGGTATTGTCACTCTTTCTAACTCATAAATTCGATAACAGCTGTCAAACTAACAGAATTAATTGCTGGGGGTGACGATGGTCATGATATGTAGTGCAACCTTAGTAATAATTGTTCGTTTGGTGGGTCATCCGATTGGTTTTATCTTCGTTAAAATCGGACGAAGTAAGAAGTGTGTGTGTTGTGTTATTTTCTCTCATCTCCGAAAGGGTTAAAAGGTCACTTCTCGAAGTGAGCAAAAATTGAAAAAATAATGATGAGAAAAATTTATCGAAGCTGCAAAATTCATGTTAGAGCTCGAATTCTCACACTTGTAGGTACTCGAGAAATCGAGAACCGAGTCAAAATAAAATTTAAAATAGCGACATTCTCTGCAAACAGGCAGTAGTGCGATGTTTGCGCATGCATTGTTCGTTAGAAAGTTGAAAATGCGAACGTTACGAAATCGAATTTTGGCAAACGAATCTTTGAAAAAAACCCATTTACCTGTCGCATGTTATTCCCGACATATCTCTGGTCGCGAGGTGCTGACACTTACCAGTTAACACGAGATATCTCGTTTCAGTATCAGAATCTTTTTTCAAAGTAGATGGCGATAGTCGTTATAATTTTATATGAAAACTAACTTCCGAAATATAATTTGCTTTTACTACATTTATTTATATATATTGTTGGTGCAAAATAAAAAAAGATAATTTCGAACGATACAATAGCCAGGATTATTTTTTTAGAAAACAGAAAATTTTCGTTTTGCATAGACAAAAATTCAACCGGGAGAAACACGCAACGTTGAAAAATTTCGAAATTGGTTAGGTTAATTTTACCGAAAAAAGGATCGTGGACGACCTCACGGTCGTGGCCGGTGAAGTTTGAAAGATCGCGATCAAAACCAGCAATACGAAAGTAGATTGAAGAATGAGAACGAGATTCGCCTTGAACGTCAAAGTGATTTCGCTTAGTAGCGAGTCCCCGAGACAAACACTTCTCTCAAATACGGCCTTGCGTATTTACTTGTTTTTTCATTATTAAATTGTCTCATCTACGAATGTATATATGTCAAGTACGTTAATAAAAAATTTTTTTCCAATTATTGTATTCTAAATATAAATAGTTTTAGTTGTAGCCCTGTAGTATGTTGGCAGCTAAAAAATAAAAACTAACGATACCATTTGCAGACCATATCAAACAGAATGGTTTGATAAATATGGTGTGACTGAAAAGAATAAAACGACTTTATGTGTAATTTGTAACGAAAAAGTCATTTCACGTACATACAATGTAAATAGACATTTTAAAAATTTCTATTCTAATCTTGGCCTTTCAACAGATGAGGAAAAAAAACATGTTTTTTACAAAAAAAATCCAGTGTTTTAAAAACTTTTTTGATTTCGAAAAATAACATTACAGCTGCTAACTTTAAAGATGCCCATTGCGTTCCTTGTCACGGGAAACCTCTCTTCGAAGGAGAGTTTGTAAAACAAGCGTTTTTAGAATGTGGTGCTACTTTGTTTGCAGATTTAAATATATTATAAAATTAAAATAAACTTAATATTTTAATAAAAAATTAATTAAATCTTAATAATAACGATAAAGGACGCTTTTATTTAACGATTTTAATTTAGATAGAGTAAGATAACGTAAGAAATTGGAGGGACCCTGGAAGGCTGCTTTTTACAGAAACACATCTTTTCTATCATTAAATGTCACGGCACGCCACTGTATTATACTTTATTCTAAAATAGAATTATATTACAAATATCCATTGATTAACGCCGGATTACATTAACGCGAAAAATTAATTGAGACAATCTTTCCTTAAACGCGGCAAAAGTTTTAATTAATTAACCGTGTCAATCAAGGGATGCCTGTAGTGCTTGGATTGCACAGCAAACATACTTTTAGATATTTGCATAAGGGCTCATGCACCACTGTTTTCACCTCAACTGTACTGAATTGTCTGCCACCAACAATACTTTTGATTGTATCAAAGATATAATCACACTGCGCAAGGTTATTCGAATAGGAGGATGAAAAACACGCTCCATATATAGATCCAAATTTTTTTGCATGGTCATACGAGGCTTGTGTGTTTGATTGTGTGTTGTCATGCTGTAATATTATACTAGGTGTCTACAATACACAACGTTCGGAACTTTTATTATGGATTTCAAATAATTTAAATGGATTTCAAATAATATGTTGTACTATTATATGATAATATCCTAATCACATAATGTTTCGAAATACAACTCTTATGGTCTCAAAAATGTGTTAGTCTTACTTCAACGATAGAAGGAGTCGTGCGATATGTTTTTGGTTCTGTGAGTAAAAAATCGCCATTTTTCGCTTGCTCGCTGAAAGTAATGAGCTCTTGTTACGTCACCAATAGCATTACTATTCAACAATACGTTGCTCGTGTTTGAAAAGGACACCTTTGTTAAAGTGTGTTGACGTCACATTCTATATAAATTCTTGAAGACGCGAGACCTGAAAACAATTAAAACGGCAAAGCCCTATTTGGGACAAGACTATGTCTCGGAGACTCACTACTAAGTAAAATTACTTTGACGCTCAAGCAGGTCTCGTTCTCATTCTCCAATCTTCTTTGGTATCGCTGCTTTTAAACGCGATCGTTCAAACTTCGCCGGTTACTACCACGAGGTCGTCCACGAAGCATTTTCGGTGAAATTAACCTATCCAGGTATACCCTATTTAATATATAGGTAAATGTCTCTTCAATCCGAACAAAATTTCGGTAGACTTTCTCACAGCTCAACAGGTTAAAAATCTCCTTTATTGTTTTTCACATATGCATTTCGGGCAAGTTTAATTTTCCTGCCCCTCTTCAGTGCTACAAAACAAATTCATATTGAATTTACACAAAACAACTTTATAGTAGAAAATGTTTACAAGACATAAAAAGACACTTTATAATACCTTAAGATTTCCCACATGTTCTTTCATCTTTTTTACAGTACTTGTACTATCAATTTACAATGTTTTCAAATTTATAATTTTCTCTTAAGGGTGTTTTACATCGAAATCCGTACCATTATGCTACACAACTAATTACAAATTATAATTATTAGTAACATTTTAAATCACTTATTTATAACAAATTTTTTCCTTTAAAAAAATATTTACTAAAAAAAATACATACATGTTTTTCTTTAAAAGTGTCACAACAATAACAGAGTAGTATACGTTGTATAAACTTTAAAAAGGTTCAACATACAATAAAATTTTCACGACAATGTATAATCTTAGAAATATAAACTATTGACTTGTTGCGCCCCCTATCATGTTATACCATTGCTNGACAATATAATTTTGGCCCCATCTTTGACCAATAAAATTTCAAATAAAATCTCAAATAAATTAGGAAAATACAAAACCAATACTGATAAATTGAAAAAAACTGGAACTGTTTACAAAATTAATTGCAACTGTCAAAATCCTAAAGAATACATAGGTGAAACGGGTCGAACTTTGGAATTACGGATAAAAGAACATGAAGCTGCCATACGGTTAAAACATGATAATTCACCTTGGTATAACCACATCAAAAATAGTAACTGCAAAATAGATAGAAATAATATTAAAATCCTACACTGTGAGAAAAATATATATAAACGTAAATTCAAAGAACATATAGAAATAATGAAATACAGTGGTAATAATTTAATAAACATTTCCAATGGCATGCAAATCGACCAGCAATGGTATAACATGATAGGGGGCGCAACAAGTCAATAGTTTATATTTCTAAGATTATACATTGTCGTGAAAATTTTATTGTATGTTGAACCTTTTTAAAGTTTATACAACGTATACTACTCTGTTATTGTTGTGACACTTTTAAAGAAAAACATGTATGTATTTTTTTTAGTAAATATTTTTTTAAAGGAAAAAATTTGTTATAAATAAGTGATTTAAAATGTTACTAATAATTATAATTTGTAATTAGTTGTGTAGCATAATGGTACGGATTTCGATGTAAAACACCCTTAAGAGAAAATTATAAATTTGAAAACATTGTAAATTGATAGTACAAGTACTGTAAAAAAGATGAAAGAACATGTGGGAAATCTTAAGGTATTATAAAGTGTCTTTTTATGTCTTGTAAACATTTTCTACTATAAAGTTGTTTTGTGTAAATTCAATATGAATTTGTTTTGTAGCACTGAAGAGGGGCAGGAAAATTAAACTTGCCCGAAATGCATATGTGAAAAACAATAAAGGAGATTTTTAACCTGTTGAGCTGTGAGAAAGTCTACCGAAATTTTGTTCGAATTGAAGAGACATTTACCTACATAATACGTAATACAGCTACCATTTGAAATTCAACCCTATTTAATGTCGAAATTTCTTTTCGTTGCGTGACGGTCAGGGTTGAATTCTTGTTGATGGGAAACGAAAAATTTTCCGTTTTTGAAAAAAATAATCATGGCTATTATATCATCCGAAATTATTTTTTTATTTTGCACAAACAATATACAGTTAAACCCGATTATAATGTCATCGGACGTAACGACAAACCTAATATAACGTCTGTAGTGGCGTGGCTAAAATCTGTACGTGGCACGTCCTATTTTGTCCGTGATTTCTACATTGACCTCGACCACGTGTTTTGCAGGTAAAAATTAACTGAGAAAGTACTTAACTGATCCAGGCAAATAATTTCTTTAATACGCGATATTTACAATAGCGTCGAGATGTCATATAAATCTAAGATCGGCACGGCTGTCGAATCGATAGGTTAACTAAATGAACTAAAAAGATGTCTCTCCTCGTTAGAGTTTAGGAGCGAAGTGAGGTCAAAGGGCAAAGGTTACGCGGTGGCGCTCTGCCTTAAGCCTGGTACTCACATGCGGCAACGAACGACGGAAATCGTCGACGGAAACAGTTGCCGTTCCGTCGTCTTTCCGTGTGGCGTGTACTCACATGCGGAAATTACCCTACAATTGAAACGCGCCATCTGCCAGCCGTAAGTATAAACAAGCTTCTACAATAGGTAGGCCACGTGCCAGTAGTCGTAAATGGCCTCTACCGGGATTGTTTTGTTATATCAATTAAACTTTTCAAGTTTGCCTTCGATCTTATAGCAAATAAAATAAATCTCAAAAACGAATAATTTGGATAGGAAAAATATTCTAAATCATCGAAAGTTAGGAATATCGAATACTTTCGTCGCCGAATTACGCTTACTTCATTCCCAATACTTTACACAATAAGTAAGTCTATTTAACATTAATATTTAAATCGGATAGTAATATAGAGTATAAATGAAATATATAAGCGTATTAGTGTACAAATAAAGCTTTTTAGCTTGTCGACCGCCATAGTTCAAATGCTATCGTCCCACGTGATCTTTATGACGACATTGCTAAACGGTCTTCCTATTGGTCTAATTTTTACCGTGCCGCGGTAAAACTTGAAAATTTTCAACTTCGTATTCCGTCGACGTCGACGGCAAAAGTGACGTCATTTTGACGTTCCGTCGACCGTTTCCGTCGTCCGTTGCCGCATGTGGGTACCAGGCTTTACACGTCAAATTTTTTGACGTGTAAGGCAGAGCGCCCTACGTCCTACATTTACACGTCCTACGATTTTACTATACTAGATAATGTTAATAAACCCCGCTTGTAACGACATAAAAATGTTTTAACGTCATATTTGTAGAGCTTTCAAATTTACAAAATTAGATTACAAATTTTATTTAACATAGGATCGAACACGTAGTTTCTTCTAAGGTCAGAGTTCACTTCTTAGAATGACTGTGGATGGTACTCTCCCCCACCTGACTTCGGTAGGGTGAGGAAGCTGTTTTGCTTGTTTGTAGAAGAGGGTCGCCATTTTGGATTTTATTTTGACTCGGTTCTCGGTCCCCTGACTACCTACGAGTCTGGATTTTTTTACACGCAAATGACTTGGGCACCTAATACTCTGTGCCAAATATCAACTTTTGACATGTACTCTTTCATACCTCTATGCTGGTAATAAAAAACAGCAGTACGATTTTATAGACAAGACATATATACATAGACATATTATAGCCGCCCATATCAGAGTTAACAATTTTATGATCTTATTAAGGCCATTTTTGACGTTTTCGTGTACATAAGTAGTTCATATTACATTTTTATATAATTACATTCACACACGAGTTTCCGCAATTTAATTGTACGATTTATAGCTAATTTGTATTTTTTTCTACAAACATAATTAGGATGTTAAAAACAATAATTCTAAAAAAAATTGTAAAATTTCTTAAGAATAAACAAGTTAAATTGACTCTTTTGTATCCGGTTTCGAAAGAATTAAAAACAGAGATGGACTACGACTTGAAACTTATCAATTATCTCTTACTTTATTTTCCATTATTCTCTAAATGCATTTCGTCTGTTAGCCTCATCAGTGGATATCACGATTTACATTACCTATACTTTTATATTCTATCGAATTATCCGAGCATCCGGTATATAAATTAATAGCATTTACATAATTTTTTATACAATAATGTTCAACAATATGTCTCGTTACAAGGTGTTCTATGTTATACTATATTTTGATATCATTCCGGTCAATAATACAATTTGTAACACTACAATGCTGTTGGCACGGGGATTCTATTTAGTCGAATTGCCGTCTGGTATTCTTTTAGTCTCACTTCAAGTTTTCTTCCCATTTCGCCAATATAGCACTTTCGTTCCGTACTGTACAGTACATGTACAAATCAATCTATAAACGACTCCTGCCACTTCCAGAGGACTCTTGGACTGTTTCACAATTCCTGTGTCGGGAAAAATTATCGGGGAAAAATCTGATGCGGTTATTGTGACACTTTCCCATCATAAATTTGATAACAGCTGTCAACTTATTAAATTAATTGCCGCCAATGGCTAAGATCAGAACATCTGCGTGCCACCTGTTTGTTACTCTCTATCATGTAACAGATGGAGGTTCTTCTTAATTGGCTACTGATTTGTACATTGTAACAGAGGTGGAAATGTATAATCCCCTGTTGTGAGGGGAGAAATTACACAAACGATTAGAAGGCCACATTTCAAAGCGACGCAGTACACTTATAGGTCAAAAGGTCTAACTTTAACTTCCACCAAAGGGTAAAATAAAGGAAAATAATGATCAAATTAAAAGTTACCGAAGTTCTAAAATTCACACGAGAGCTCGAATTCTCAACAGGAATATACAGTCGTTACTTGAACACCTCAAAGAGGAGTTCTTAAGGAGTATCGACAGTGTTGTGGAAGGTGTTCGGATGCACATTATCATAAAACAACACAACGTTTTTTCATGCGTTGTTACATCATATTCTTTCTTTCAATTGAATTTTTGTATAAAATATATAATTTATTAGATTAGAATAGTTATAGATTGTTACAGAAACTGTCATTCCTACATGAGTCTAGCCCAAAAACTTTCGTAGTGTCTTACTATGATTATTATAAAAGTTATTTGACATATTCAAAAAATTTAATAAATAAAATTAAAGTAATTGTACAAAAGTTGAACAACTCTAATAAAATTAAAATAATCTTTTAAATTAAATATGATCAACATAAGTAATTGATTATTTCGATTATTTTCTAAATTTATTTTATTTAAAATCGCTTCGTATATGATAGAGATGGAATATTTACAGAAATTGTTGTACTGTTTATGAGTAAAATGAGGAAAGTTACGAAAATAACTTCCCTTATTTTAAAAGTAATGGTGAAATCAAGGTTTTGAATTTATTAGAGATTTCTTTCACGATCAAAAAGTTATCAGAAAGATCAAGGAAATATGAAAAAAACAGAAAGTAATTAACTTTTATGTGTTTCTATTTGTGATTTGAACAGCTGGGCAATTGTGTCAAAAAATTGACTTTTCTAAAAGTTGATTAAAATGAATTCTAGAGTATTAGCGCGGATAAGTTTTGACTCAACCTCGTTTAATTTGTGAATAAAACCGTGACTTCACCTTTATTTTAAAAAATGACTTCATTTTTATCACTTTCCTTGTATTGTTCCGAGTTTTATTTATGACGGATAATAATTTCGACATCATATTCGACATAAGTTAAATACTTGACAATCAAAGATAAGAATTATTTTGCGAAATCGAAATACAATAAATTATTTACTTTATATATTTTATTTTAAACTTTATTTTACTTGATTTAATTAATGAAAATATTGCTGAATTATTTTATATTTTTATTTTTATTTATAAAAAACAAACACTGTATCCATTATGATTTTTTTCAAGTATCTAAATGTAAACCAAAAACAAAAACAAGAAAAAAAATCAAGTACGAACCAAAAGTAAATTAACAAAGCAACCACAAAACAAAATTTTTGACATTATTTTTTTGATTAAATTTTGATCATCTTCTATCTATCTATATAAATAAAAATGTAATCTTCGTTCGTTCTTACCGATTCCTTTGAAATTTTGACAAAACGCTTCATTCCAATACGCACGTGTTTTTATATAATATACGTGTCAAAATTCCCCCAACTGGGGGGGAGATAGACAAAATTTTGGCTTACCGTAATAAACACTGTTTCTATTTATACTATTTCAGATGCGGTTTTTTGCGTTTTTGATTGCGTTTTAACAGGGTACGTCAACAGAATACACACTAAAAAGGGATTTTTCGATATTCCCCCGCGTGGGAAAGAAACAGGATTAAGGCTTACAGTAAAGAACTTTGCTTCTATTTACACTATTTTAGATGCGTTTTTTTGCGTTTTTGATTGCATTTTAATAGAGTACGTCAAGAGAATGTGCACTAAGCAGAAATTTTTCGAAAAATTTTCCCCATGGGAAAAGTGTAATAGATATATTTTGAGCCACAACAACGCGTGGCGGAGTCTGCTAGTTTTTTATATGAATGATGCTGAAAAAAGCATTATGTATTTTGTTTTTCCTGTGAACTTAGCAAGAGACAAGGCAATGTTATTTGTCTAAATATTTCAACAAACATTATCACTTCGTTCGCACTAGTGAGAGTTTGTGGTGCCACGTGCTGTCATGAAATGTGTTGCCGAAACACAGTGTTGAATGTAGCTTGCATCAGTCCCCCCACAATTCGTGGCACGTACTTGTTTTTCATCAGAGCACCGAAAATATTTACCGGGTCTGACCGGAAATCGAACATCATGCTCCCAAATCACTATGCTCTGTGTGTCGCGGGAATATAGTAAGAATCGTTTCCATGTCAAATTACAATAAACCTAATTGTATTTAAAATAATATTTTCTAATTATATAACTTTTAGAAAAATATTATTAGAATTTGATTACCTTTTAATCGAAATATTTTGTAAATACTTCAAATTCTAGGTTAAATTATAGACACGCGAGAAAAAATCATTACTGCATTTTCGGTTTGCTGTATGACGAGTTTAGACGTCAAAGATTGTCACGTGTCGTATAAACTCTGATTTTAATTGGCATTTTTCCATGCTATTAGTTTTACAGATATATCAATATATACGTAGACAATTATTACGTACACTAGGAAGTGCAGAGCAAGAAGAGTATTATCCCATGTTTCTGTTGACTTCATTCCAAATTCTTTTAAGTTTGCTTATTATATCTCTTCTAGTGATATATTCATTAGGAAAGAAATGGAGAAACAGAAGAAAACAGCAGGAAAATTATCAGTCTTCCTCTGCATCTGAAGGTAAGTAAATGTTTGAAAGTAGCGTTAATATATCAAAAAAATACTTCATAACAGTCTTCGGTTAAATAAATTTTTCTTGGTTTTTTATGCAACATTTGCAAATATTAAAACGAGGAAGACGAATTTAACTGCAAACTTTTTTTGCTTAAAATTATAATTTTAATGCTTAGTTGAGAATTTTCTTTTATTAATTTTAGAATTTATAATTTTATAATTATAATCTAAATGAAGAGTATTTTCATATGGTTATTTTTGACGTATTACTTGCTTTGTTTTGCGAGGAATAAAACGTATCGTTATTGGTTTATTTATAAAGATAAAGATATGGTTGTGGTAGTAACTGCATTTATCATTACTTTTTACTTTTTGGGTGTAAAGAATGTGATTTGTAAGTAAAGAGTTGGTCCTGGCGCGGTTGATTAAAACGTTAATATAACGATCGAAAATGGTGGATATGCTGGTATATGGGTCGTCGTTAAGCCAAAAATATTTATTATGGTTTAGTAGTAGCTTCAACATATGTAGTAGTCGGTAACATATGTGATGGCGTGCAAGATGGCAAGATAGTACGGGATTTGTCATTGTAGTTGTTTAAGGCGGAGAAGATGGATTTGAAATCGGTGCAAAGAACGGCACTGGTAGGTCTGTCGGTAACATATGTAGTGACCTGCAAGGTAGCATAGCCTTTGGAGGGGAAGATGCTGAAATCCAGCAACTGGTTGCTTAATATTCCTGGTAACATTTGGAGGAGCCACCTCTTTTTATATTTCATTTAAAAATTTTTATATTTTTAGATATTATAAAATTGCAAAAAGTTAAATTTCAAAATTGAGAAAAAATGTTATAAAAAAATGTTAAATAATAATAACCCCTAAAATCGTGATTAAGTTCGACCCTGCTAGAAATACACACAACCACCTCTATATCCCCACTCTGTCGACCCTTAACTACCAAAATATAATAGCATCAATCTATCTAATACGAAAGTTTTAGAAGTTTTCGACTAAATGCGTAGGACCGATAACATGCGCTAACATCCACTAATAAAAATCCCCAAATTTTATTACATTTCTCGACATTTGTTCTATAATAATCGGCAATATTAAAACATGGAAAAGAAAATTTACTAAGCGAAAGAAAATTAATCTGGTGTATCAATATTTTTTATAGAACAATCTGGATTTTCAGATGCAGCGCTAGATTACAATTATTCAA
The DNA here is from genome assembly GCF_000671375.1 of Centruroides sculpturatus. Classification (NCBI taxonomy): domain Eukaryota; kingdom Metazoa; phylum Arthropoda; class Arachnida; order Scorpiones; family Buthidae; genus Centruroides; species Centruroides sculpturatus. The sequence goes on along the minus strand of NW_019386641.1, from coordinate 45,706 downwards.
CCGTCATAAACGTTTTCTGACCTTTACATAATGCGAGAATACGTAGGAGGATTATCCCTCTAATAGTTAGGTCGTTAGAACTCGCTCACAGTGTCACTGTATATATATATATATATATATATATATATCTAAAAACAAAGAAAATAAGCTAACGATTAAATACAATAATTACTCCTCTAGATATGAGAGAGTTTACAAATGAGTTTAAAACTAACCAGTTCAAACCAAATCGACCAAATCAGAGGATACCTCTGATCTCGTTGATTTGGCCTTTATATATGGAGACGGAAATGGCCTGGAGGAAGAGAGGTCGAAGCTGTATTATGCCGAAATTATTTCTATGGTCGTCTCCCCGATTTTGTAAACTTGACCCCTTTTTATCTCAGATTCCCTCCAATCGAGTTTTTGGATTTATAACACCTGACGGGATATTCTATTGTCTAACATGACATTTCTCCTGGCTCAGATGACAGATGTTTGTTAGAAAGGTGTCATAACATCTCTTTAAAAAGAAAGTTCTACTTTTTTTCACAAAAGGTGACAAATGTGTCACTTTTAGCGTTAAAATATTGCATTAAATTATTGATTAATTTTACAAAATTTTGAACTGATTAAATAAAATTGATTTCTTCTCTCAATTTATCAAACATAACTTTCGTTTCTTTTAAATTTTATGTAACAATTTTTGGATCAGTTTTTTTAATATTCATGGACTTTTTATATTATTATAGTTTATTATAAACTTGCGGAATTAGTTTTTTTTATTATTACTTATTATTAGTTAATTATTGTATTGTGACATCGTCACAATGCCGGACTGTAATTTTTAATCGTTTCTTAATATATTAAGTTTAAAATATATATTTTCTATTTCAAATTAGTAGTGTCTTGTTCTCGTACATCATATCTTTTGTGAGTAGTTCTTCCTTCGTTTAGCTTCAAACCCTTTTTGGACGTTGATTCATCTAACTCTTTTTCTCAGAAATAAGAAATGAGAAATAGGCAGACAGACAAGAGTTAGAATTTACCGGACGATTGTTATCCAAATTTGCAGCACAATTTCTACATTTTCTAATTATTTTCAAAGCATTATTAGCTGTATTTTTTAAGAATAAAATCCATTTTTATTGGTTCATTTATAAGCATTTATCTCCTCTTTTATACACATAAAACATTTTAAACGCTTTTTCGTGAGTTATTGATATTTTTTCAAATTGAATAAATTAAACAGTAATCTGTACCAGAGTGGTAGCAACACGATAAAAAACCTAACAGACACTCCTCACTTAACGAGCGAATTCGGTTCTTTAGACTAGAAACATAAACGAACTGGTCTACATAAAAAGAGATCAACTTTGCATTTGTTCAAAACAAAGAAAGAGTTTCAAACATCGGAGATTTAGATAAAAACTCTTCTCTAAACTCTGACAGGAAATGTATAATTGAAACTTCCTAACCAAAATCTTCTTGCCACATTTGTGCGGATGCACATTAAAGAACTTAAAGCTGGGAATTTGGAAAAAAAAACACAGTTTAATAGATGGAATTTGTTTAACTTTTTCTACTTGAAGAAATTTAAATAATAATAATAATAATAATAACTCTCCCGTGGTCACCATCTGGTCGTGGTGGGAGAGCCCAGTAATTTACTGAATCATAGAGCAATGCAGGCTGGAGCACAAGCTCCTCGTAGGGATACCCATGCCAGTAAGGTCTATGGGGAGAAATGAAGCTAAGAGTGACCACACTCACTTTCTGTGGAAATAATTATCATGGTAGTAACAAGATCAAAGTGTGATCTGGACAGGAGATAATTATCATGGTAGTAACCAGATCAAAGTGTGCTCGGACGTCGCCCGGGTTAACAAGACCCACGTTCGTGGGTTAGGCAGGGGCTCACGTTCGAAAAATAGAGCGCAACCTCCCTTGGTTACCGGTGGAGAAAGCAGCGCCAGCCCAAGCATGGTTACTGCAATGCCTTCAACAGATGTGAGGAATCAAACTAGTCTTGATGTTTCTGTGGCAATACATCCACAGACCACAAAGGCTGGAAAACCACGCCAATGAATGAAATGGACAACAGAAACGAACGAGTTTATCATCCGTACTTACTACACCATCACAAGACTCGAAACAAACATGACAGCATACAGACAACAACTACACCA
>NW_019386641.1:28110-36610 GCF_000671375.1 Centruroides sculpturatus | reverse complement strand
TATTGAACGGTGACCAAAGGCAAAATTGGGGCTGATAAGAGGAAACATTGCGTTTAATGGTTTCCAGATGATGAGAACAATGTACAGTAAGGGCACAAAGTGTGAGATTCATAGAAAAGTTTTCCTAAGAATATTTCCAATCCTTTTCTCACACAAGAGAAAATGGGTTAGGGGGCGTTGGGTATAACTTTATGGAACAAAGGGGGCGGTGGATCGAAAAAGTTTGAGAATCACTGTTTTAGAACATAAGTGCGAATAATTTTTTAACTCACAAACGTTTAATTTCTGAATTCTTACCGTTTTGTCAATGTATTCTGTATTCTGAATCATTTTAAATGTTTAAATTCGTCCGAAAGTACAAAAGTTCATACAGTTCAGTCTTTGAAATTTACATATCTATATATTTAAAAATCTTAATTAGTAATTTACAAAAACGCAGATAATTACAGAAATGTTCTTTCCTTATCTATTTATTACTAACGATTGATTGTTCGATTTAAACAAAGCAAAATTAAATGCCAACTGTAATGATTAAACTCTAGACAATAGCTTATTAATATTTTTTTAATTTATATGTTTCTTTTGAAGATCCTATTGATTAGTTTTATGTGTGACAAGTTATTATTGAAATCACAACTTCCACTTCAGCTTTACCTTAAAACAGACTTCATTTTCTTAACTTTCCTTGTAATGGTTTCGAGTTTTTTTTATTACAGATAATTCGCCATTTGTGAAATATGTGCCAATCAAAGATAGAAAGTTAGATCGAAATCTAAACATAATAAGTTATTTACTTTATACATTTTATTTATACTGTATTTTACTTGAAATAATTCATGAAGAGCTTCGCTCAATTATTTTTATATTTTTATTTTTATTTATAAAAAAAACACTGTGATTATTACGACTTTTTCAAGTATCTAAGTGTAAATCAAAAACAAAAACAAAAAAATCAACAAATATGAAACGAAAAGTGCATTAAAACCCATTAATTATTTAACCAACTAGGAAAAACCACACACATCATACTTCTTCCGATTTTTTATTAGAGAAGACCGAACGTATATCTTTTCAATTTAACAATTATTACTAAGCTTGTAACACAAACAGTGACCTTAGTTACTACCAGCAATTAATTTAATATGTTTGACAGATCAATTTTATGTGTTAAAAAGAGTAACCATGTCAGATAGAAAGAGGTAATAAATTTGTCAAAAAGTTCGATTTCTGACAATTAACATAAACAACACCCGGACGCGAATCGAACTAAGACGGAAATGCATCAGAACTTTCTGGAATAGTTCCCTTTCAGGGACCTGTATAAAAAGGGGTCGTCGCACCAGCACCTCGGGGCGATTATTTACAAGTCATTAGCGATCGTCGAAGGATTCTTCCAGCTGTAACTGTATTCCAACCTCGCTCCATTCACCTCTCGAGATCTGATCGCACCTTCCCCGACAACCTTCACAGTGCATGATTGTCACGACAACGTTGGATATGAGTATTTATCAGAGGTATTTTGGTTTAAATGTAAACGCTCTCTCTTGGAATTTATAGGTTAGGTTAAGTAGAGTATAACGTGTATCTGCCGTTTTCTACAGATCTTTGTAACTTGCAACGCGATATTGCCATATTTAGTTATAACTTTGTATGCTAGTTTTACGTTTGATAATTAAATTTGTTGTTTGTCAAAAGCTGTCTATTATTTCGTAGAACGGACATTTATCCCCGTCAAGGGTTTAATGAGATCACCTACAATAGTGTTACGAATCGCGAGTTATAACGCGTGTAATTATCTTAACTGGTGTCAGTTCTTTATTGGAAACAGCCATTGAACAATTTGCGTGTTTTCGTTAAATCATAAGCCATCCCCTGACAAGAAGCCGGTAAGCAGAGTTGAGCTTACGGCTCTACACCCCCACGGTTCTCACATATTTCTGGTGCGCTTGCGTGGAGCATGAAGTTACATATTCGCGTTTTTTAAATAAATAATACCCCGAATTACAAAGCACTCCCGCAATTACCATGCGCTTTGGTGTATTTTTTAATATCTGAATACAATTTATTAGGCCACTTGACCCGTATTGTGATTTTATGACTTAGCTGTACAGAAAATGTTGAGTTTCAATTAAGGAAAATCGGGGGCGCTTGTGACCTTCGTCAGTGTTGGTGAGTTTTTGTGAGAGCTGTGTTTTTTTTTTTTCTTTTTTTTTGAAGTATAGCGCCTTGAATATGTTTGTTTCTATATTCTGATTTTTTACTTTGGTCTTAATAAAGTTTTTGATATATATTTATTATTACGTGTTTTATTAGTAATTGGAGGTATTAAGGTAAAGATGCCTATTATGAGATAGGCGCCAAATATGAGATACCAAGGTTTTGGCCAAACTATTAACGGCAACTATTTGGCTCTAGTGTTTTCTGAAGCGTCCTGGCAATAGCTCCAAACGTGTGTCAGTGCACGCTGGCCAGAGGCGCTGTTAGATCGTGGGTGTGCAGATTTTCACAAAAGCACAAAACAAATTTTTTGNGTCACAATGCCAGGCTGCAATTCTTAATCGTTAGTTATAAGTATAGTGATTTGCTGAATACTTTATGATATTTAAAATATATATTTTCTATTTCAAATTAGTAGTGTCTTGTTCTCGTACATCATATCTTTTGTGAGTAGTTCTTCCTTCGTTTAGCTTCAAACCCTTTTTGGACGTTGATTCATCTAACTCTTTTTCTCAGAAATAAGAAATGAGAAATAGGCAGACAGACAAGAGTTAGAATTTACCGGACGATTGTTATCCAAATTTGCAGCACAATTTCTACATTTTCTAATTATTTTCAAAGCATTATTAGCTGTATTTTTTAAGAATAAAATCCATTTTTATTGGTTCATTTATAAGCATTTATCTCCTCTTTTATACACATAAAACATTTTAAACGCTTTTTCGTGAGTTATTGATATTTTTTCAAATTGAATAAATTAAACAGTAATCTGTACCAGAGTGGTAGCAACACGATAAAAAACCTAACAGACACTCCTCACTTAACGAGCGAATTCGGTTCTTTAGACTAGAAACATAAACGAACTGGTCTACATAAAAAGAGATCAACTTTGCATTTGTTCAAAACAAAGAAAGAGTTTCAAACATCGGAGATTTAGATAAAAACTCTTCTCTAAACTCTGACAGGAAATGTATAATTGAAACTTCCTAACCAAAATCTTCTTGCCACATTTGTGCGGATGCACATTAAAGAACTTAAAGCTGGGAATTTGGAAAAAAAAACACAGTTTAATAGATGGAATTTGTTTAACTTTTTCTACTTGAAGAAATTTAAATAATAATAATAATAATAATAACTCTCCCGTGGTCACCATCTGGTCGTGGTGGGAGAGCCCAGTAATTTACTGAATCATAGAGCAATGCAGGCTGGAGCACAAGCTCCTCGTAGGGATACCCATGCCAGTAAGGTCTATGGGGAGAAATGAAGCTAAGAGTGACCTCACTCACTTTCTGTGGAAATAGTTATCATGGTAGTAACAAGATCAAAGTGTGATCTGGACAGGAGATAATTATCATGGTAGTAACCAGATCAAAGTGTGCTCGGACGTCGCCCGGGTTAACAAGACCCACGTTCGTGGGTTAGGCAGGGGCTCACGTTCGAAAAATAGAGCGCAACCTCCCTTGGTTACCGGTGGAGAAAGCAGCGCCAGCCCAAGCATGGTTACTGCAATGCCTTCAACAGATGTGAGGAATCAAACTAGTCTTGATGTTTCTGTGGCAATACATCCACAGACCACAAAGGCTGGAAAACCACGCCAATGAATGAAATGGACAACAGAAACGAACGAGTTTATCATCCGTACTTACTACACCATCACAAGACTCGAAACAAACATGACAGCATGCAGACAACAACCACACTATAGATTCACACAACAATATCCTCACCTCACTGTCACCGAACAAAGGGTTGTCGATCAAAAAAGAACAATTATACACAACAACCTTATCCCGCAAACAGCACTTGAACTTATCAAACAACAGGTTGCTGAGCAAATACATTAACAGACAGAAACATTTAACATTAATGAAGATCACGTAACCTGTCAGGATAATCCAGCAACAGGCATTGATAATAGTACACATACAACAACTACAACTAATGATACTACAAGCACTTTCTCTTCTATCACTGATAACGTAGACATAGAATTAGTTAATACGCTCTCACTTATATTTCAGGAAACACTCACTAAATATACTAGTACAGATTCTAGACAAAGACCACGAATACAGAAAATCAACATGTCAAAAGTAGCAAGAAAAACACTAAATTATGTAAACACTCACTTACTACCAAACTACATTCATTCAAATTCTACACTCTCAGACATTCATACATTAGTTTATGCTGGGGCAGTCACAGTAGCGACACACCATGGACTAATATACAATCACAGACAGACACACACAAAACACAATCCTATCACAAGCCTGCCTGGCAGAGAAGAAGAGAAACACAAATAAATGACATTAGACAGCAATTAGGCAGGCTGACACAATACACTAAAATCAACATAACACCCAAATTAGAGAAACAACACAAAAACATTTTCAAAAAAATCAAAACACACACAAAACATGAACATAACAACACACACATTACAGAATACATCGATACACTAAAACAAAAACTCGCAGCCAAAGCACGTAGACTCAAACGATACAAAACATGTACACTACGAAAACAACAAAATAAATTATTCACAAACAATGAAAAAATTTTCTACAGACAAATCAGTACCAAAACAAACACTGACATACAGCACAGTGGCACACCAACAGAAGAAGAACTCACAATTTATTGGTCTTCTCTTTGGTCCAATGCTGTTACGCACAATGCTGATGCAGGCTGGATCGAGGTGGATTACAGAAACTTGCATAACATACCAACTATGCCCTGTGCTGAAATAAACATACACGATATTCGCTACGCTGTTAACAGAACACACAACTGTAAGACTCCTGGTGTAGACAACATTCACAATTTCTGGTACAACAAGTTTACATCACTGTACTAGGAACTAGCTAAACATCTAATACACATCATCATCAATCCACAAGACATGCCAAAATTTCTTACTCAGGGCATCACCTACATGAAACCTAAAAACAACAAAATCACACACCCCACACAATACAGACCAATTACATGTCTTCCAACATTCTACAAATTATTGACATCCTGTTTCACAAACAAAATATACAAACACGTTGAAGAACACGACATTCTTACGGAACAACAAAACGGTTGCCGTAGAAATCACAGGGGATGCAAAGAGCAGTTACTCATAGATTCAGTCATTCTACGGCAAGCACACAAACAACACAGAAACATACACATGGCAGATATAGACTACAGAAAAGCATTTGACAGTATTCCACACAGTTGGCTGCTACATATTCTACAAAATACATCCATCACTCATTGCATTAATCCAAAACACTATGCAGCACTTGCGAACAACGCCGCATCTCAGGGTTAGTAACACTTAATTTACTCTTAATTAGTAAATTATTGTCCTTCAACCATTTTCATGCGTGGTAATGCTAGCTTCTTCATCATGCTTCTTTGTGTATTTTTCGGTTATGCTTTCCATCTGAAATAGTCTTTATCAATCTCAGTACTACCTACGAGCCCTCCTTCTATTTCAGCTATTGTGCCTCGCCAGTTTCTAGTGTTGTCCAAAGCATAATTAGGTTCTTTTTCAAGGATTCGTTTGATATCTTGCGGGAGTTGGATTTGGTCCCATATTATATATGGAGTTGGCTTTCTATTGTTCGCTTTTTTGGTCGGCTGCTTTGACGATATCCAATGCAGCATCTTCTTGTATTTCTTGCTTAAACCAAGCCTTATCCGGTCAGTTAATCCAACGACCCTTAATTAAATTGATATTCACTGATGCACTTGAATTTATTCCAATTAACCACGCAAGAAAATGGTTGAAGGACAATAATCTAATAGTCACTAGGGCTGATAAAAGTAAGCATTTGGTCATAATGAAGAAGCAAAGATATAATGAAGCCCTAGAAGACTACATAAGAAAAACGTAATGTGAAAGAGTTGACCGTGGGATAGTAGATAAAATCGATAGAAAATTAAGGAAGTTGGAAAAATCGCCCATAACATCAATCTTCCCCTTCCTGAAAGGAGCTCATATCACCTGCCCAAGTGTACCCAGGTTGTTTAGGTTAGCGAAAACGCATAAAGACAACAATGAAATTAGGCCGGTTGTAGAGAAATGTAAAGGACCTACCTATAAGCTGGAAAAACGTATGCATAAGTACCTGTCGGAGATGATTGAAGACTACCAATTTGTCACAAAAACACGTTTAACTTGATAAATGATCTACATGAGCTATCGTTAATGGATAACGAAGTTGGATCTGTTATGGACTTCGAGAGCATGTATCCATCGATAAATCTTACTTCATGTTTTGATGCACTGGTAAACCTATTATGTGAGTTACATTTGAATGCATCCACGTATCGCAAGGACCTCGAGATGATGGCAGATCTTGTATGTTTTAAATCATTTTTCGGTTTCGAAAGTAAAATTTTTAAACAGTTAAAGGGAGTCCCGCTGGGCAGCTCAATGTCTGGCCTGCTCTGTGAGTTGATTGTAAGAAAAATGGAGCACATTACGCTTATCAAGTTTAGCGAAGATATAATCTTATACAAAAGATATGTTGATGATGTACTTATTATATGGAAAAACGGCACAAAGATACAACAATTCTCGAGCCAAATGAATTTCAACCAGCATGGTTTAAATCTATACCTGGAACAGATTAGTGACAACGAGTTATATTTCTTGGACATTAACATTAAATTTCCGAACGGATCACTGTGCACAAATGTGTATCACAGCCTACTCATGATTTGATATATATACCATAGACATCTAATGATCCAATTGCATATAAACTCTCTGCCTTTAGGGCGCTAATGAGAAGAGCGTTTCTGTATTGCTCTAACATGATAGACACGATAGAAGAGCTGAATAGAATTAAAAATATAGTAATAAGTTTTGTAAGTATGGACACATGCAAATAACATTTGTTTATAATCACATGCATTAAAATGTTTTCACAACATTTCAAATAAATCATTTTTAAAAATATTTTTATTGTCTTCGCTCCATATTTTAATTGATTAATTCGTTTTACACGTTCTTTAATAAATTTATTGCATATAAAACAGAATAATAAATTTTGATGTTTATATCAGTTTAGTTTAGTAATATTAAATTAAATTCATTTTCTAAATTAATGTGGAGAAATAATTATTACTGAGTGGAAATTTCCTTTTCTATTGATAAATTTTCGTATTTAATGAAGCAGAAGTTAAAGCAAGTAAAGTTATAGCTCCAGGCAATAAATAAATTGCTGGCAACTCCACGAAATAAAAAGAAAATACTCAAAACAATACTTTCGGTTTTCTTATTTTTCTTTGATCGTTCTGATAAATTTTAAATCTTCAAACTAATCTCTACTATATTCAATACCTTGATTTCAGCTTTACTTTAAAAAAAGGGCGGTTAGATTCGTGACTTTCCATATTTTACGTACAAACAATACAGTAATTTCTGTAAATATTCCATCTCTATCACAAAGGGAAACAAATTCAAATAAAATAAGTTTAGAAAATAATTGAAATATAATGAATTAGTTAGGTTGAAAATATTTAAATTATTTTTATTAGAGTTGTTCAAGTTTTTTACAATTACTTTGGTTTTATTTATTAAATTTTTTAAATATGTCAAGTAACTTTTTTAATAATCATAGTAAGACTCTACGAAGTTTTTGGGCAAGTCTCATGCAGGAATGGGAGTTTCTGTAACGATCCAAAACTACTCATATCTAATAAATTATATATCTTATACAAAAATTCAATTTAAAGTCATAATGTAATGTAACAATGCCTAAAACAAAGTTGTATTGTTTTATGATAATGTGCATCTGCGCACCTTCGACAACACTGTCGATACCATTTTTCATTAATGAGAAAGTTAGTTGACAGATGAACAAAGGGTACTAAACAGATGAACAAAGGGTACTAAACAGATGAACAAAGGGTCAAAAGATGACTAGTTGGGTAATTGTTAGAAGAATAAGCTATTTGACTTTTTGAAAAATTAATTAAAATAAATTTTAGAACAGCGTTTCTCAAAGTGGGCGATAACGCCCCCTTGTGGGCGCTGGAGGCTTTCAGGGGGACAGTAGAAGGCTCAAAGAGAATTGGGGGGCGTTAAGGAAATATAGAGGGGCGACGGCAGACAAATTCTATATATAAAAATTCGACGGAATATATATAAAATGTTGACATTTTATATATTTTTTATTTTTTATTGAAGGTCACAACTTGAATATTTCTAACACATTGACTTTTATTTTAGCTCAGCGTTTCTCAAAGTAAGCAATAACGCCCCCTTCTGGCGCGA
>NW_019386641.1:17015-25427 GCF_000671375.1 Centruroides sculpturatus | reverse complement strand
GGTGAAAGTATACGTATTAGTTTAAGTTCTTTTTTTATATATTTTAGATGGCCCCAATTAAAAGGAAAACCTGGCACCACAGTGCCATGATACGAGCCGTGGATGCAGTACGGAGCAATCAAATAGGTTACTTAAAGGCATCAAAACAATTCGGTGTTCCTAAGGATACCCCAGAAAAGGCCGGATGGCCAAGAGGTCACGGTGACAGCCTACCGCTCTGGGGGACCCGGGATCGAATCTGGACGGGTCAAGACTGTCCAGAATCTGGGGTACCCCTAGTATCTCATAATAGGAGACCATTTACCTAAGACGTGATTTCGGACTTTTTTCATTTTATCTAATATAACTAAAAATGTATTATGCTTAGGACTAAATAGCAATTATATTGTTAAATATATTAAATTCCCTATTCAAAATTGTAATTTGTAAAGCTCCAAGTGTAATAGTTATTTTTTTATAGTCAAAAATAAAAATGGTATCTCATATTCGGCATCCTTACCTTAAGTCTAACCCTGGACCGATGTCTCGCACTCTACCTTTTTTCCCCTCTTTCAAAGTTGTCCATTTCAGCTGTTGAAAAACGTCAAAGATCTTCTAGTGAACCGACTCTGAAATCTCAGGACTGAAATCTTTTTTTTTTTTCCTTTGACTCTGTCTCCAAATGTACCCTAAAATTTATTTGCTTTTTTAGAGGAAAAATTTGATAATATTTTGACTAAACTTGAAGATTTATCTACTAAATTCGAATGGCTGGCAAATTTGCATAAAGATTTTGAACAACGTCTCTTTAATGCAGTAAAAAAGGTAGAGAAAATTTCTAATCTAAATTCCTCATATACTGCTTCGACCTTTTATTTTTTATATTTCTTAGATTCATCGATAAATGAACGGCAGAGAAATAATATTGTTATTGCTGGATTAGATGGAAACTCGTCTGATGTTATGTCTTTGGCTTCCGATATTTTGTTGTCTAATAAAAGACCTAGTGGTGATTTAATTCTGGTGAAAGATCTTAAAATAATTTCAAAAAATAATTTGGTGGTGGCAAAACTTGATACTGTCTCCGATAAAAAACTCATCTACCGGAATGTTCATAATATTCAGATTAGGGAAGGATGTTTTAGGGTAAAGTTTTTTGACAGTCTGCACTGGAGATCGAGGATTAGGAGAAAAAATCTTTTTCCTTTTTATCAAGAGGCTAAGAAGACCGGAAAAGGTGCGTTTATGAGAGCTGATTGTCTAACAATTAATGGAGAAAACTTTACGTTTCATTTATTAAGTAATAAGCTGATGAAGATTGAACCTTTTTTCTCACTAGGAAAATCGTCGGATCGTCGAATGGACGAGAATTAAAAAATTTAACTGTTATTCCTTATTCAGAGGTTTTCTATACGTTAAAGGTATTGTCATGGAACAGTCAGGGTTTATTGTTTGCTAACTTTTTTGACAAAAGTTTTGTTGATTTTATATTATCATATCATATTGTTGGCATAACTGAATCATGGATGACATCTTCGTTGAAAACCCTTCTTTCATTACTGGACTCTCAATTCTATTTCATTGAAATGTTAGCTCATAAACTTGAGGAACCTGGAAGACCATCTGGAGGTTTGTTTTTAGTGGTGTCTCGGAAACTTGGTGAGTTAGAAATTTGTCATCTGTCTGATAACTTTATTATAGCTAAACTTACATTTCATAAACTTCTGTTTAGAGATTGTCCCAGGCTGTTAATTGTTCTGGTTTATATATCTATTCATAAATACGATTCATTCATTGAGTATATTGATAGACTGATTCTGGATCTTAATGATGTTGATGATATTTTGATTCTCTGTGATTCCAACGCTAGAATTGCTTCCTAATTAGATACATTATATATAGGTTCTAATAGAAATTATTATAATACTAGAAAATCTAAAGATAAGATTTTTAACTATAGAGGAAAAGGATTTTTGAACTTTGTCAAACCTTATAGTATGATTTTATTGAATGGTCGATTCGTTACTGATTTCCCTGCTAATTTTATATTTATTTCCTCTTTGGGTGCATCAGTTATTGATTTGATAGCTACAAATCCTGAATTAGTTGATAACTTGGTGGACTTTAGAGTTTTGAATAAATTTGATTCTGATCATTTTCCTATTTCTATTGAGTTCAGGTTTGATTCCCTTTTTTTCAGCAATGAATTGCCTATTGAGAAACGTCGTTATGTGTGGAGATCTTCATGTTTGGACAAGTATTTGTATAGTGTCGCTCAGCGATATGCAGAAATTAAAGGCGGATTTTTTCTAGATTCTTTCTCTTTTTATTCATCTTTTGTTGACGCGATTCTTGAGTCTGTAATTCAAAGTAATATGTATGTCAAATATGACTGTTCAAGAAAATTTGTAAAGTCTTGGTTTGATATTGATTGCCTACGATTGAAGAGAGAGAAGAATGGTGCTCTACGTTTATTTTTCGGCGATCAAGAACTAAACAACAATTTATTATTTATTCTAATTTGGAAAAAACTTTTAAATCTCTCTGTAGAGCCAAAAAGAAACTATTTTCGAATAAGATTAATTTTCAGTTATCACATATTAAAAACTCTGCTGAATTTTGGAAAATTGTTAATAAATTTAGAAACGGCAAAGTTGTGTATAATAACATTTCTATTTATGATTAGTCGATTTATTTAAAAACTTTTTTTCTGGACCATCTTTAGCTGTACTATCTATTTGTACTAATGATAACACGGATCCATTACTCGATGAAAATTTTTCATTTGATAAATTACAATTTGTAGTAAAATCTCTAAAAAATAACAAAGCCCCTGGATTAGATGCTGTAAAGGCTGAGATGATTAAATTCCTTCCGATTAATATTTTAAATGATTTGCTATCTTTATTTAATAATTTTAAACCTAATTACTCTTCTTCTATTACTTGGAAAAATATTTGTTTAAAAATGATATGTAAAAAGGGTAATCGGTTTGATCCCTTGAATTATCGTCCGATATCGTTAATTAGTGAAATTAGAAAAATTTTTTCTACGTTATTGGCTAATCGTTTGCAACTCTGGCTTGAGCGGTCTCATACTATTTCTATCGGTCAAGGTGCTTTTGTAGTGAATAAAGGTGTTGGCTATAATTTATTTATATTTCTTGGAATTTTGCAATTAATTTTAACTAAAAAGCGGAGGAAACTATACGTTGGATTTATTGATTTGTGAAAGGCGTTTGATGCAATAGACTGTGATATTTTATGGTCGAAGCTTTCTCGAATAGATATATTATCATCTTTTATTAATCTTATAAGACAATTGTTTTCGAACACCACTTGTCAAATTGAAGTTAATCGTTGTTTTTCGGAGACGGTAAATGCCAATAAAGGTATTCCACAGGGTGAACCAGTTAGTCCTATTTTATTTAATTTACTTGTTAACGATCTTTCGGAATTTTTTTGTAATCATAACGCTATGGGTATATCCAGATCACCAGAGATAGAATTGAATTGTCTTTTGTTTGCTGATGATATTGTAATATTTTCGTATTCACCTATTGGTCTTCAGAAAAAACTTGATCTTCTACAAGACTATTTTAAATCTAATAAACTATTTATTAATGAGATTAAATTTAAAGTAATGGTTTTTGACATTGTTTCGTCCTATAAATATCTGGGTATTTATTTTACTCCACAGGGTTCATTTTCTCTTCACCTAGACAAATTGTTTTTGAAGTATAAACTTCAGCTTTCTAATTTAATAAAGTTTATTGTAAGAATGAAACAGTCTTCCATTAAGTCGTATTACAGATTGTTTGATTCCTTGATACGTTCAAATATAGGCTATATGTTCCCTAATTGGGGATCATCTTTCGTTGATAAATTGGAAAAGATTTATATTAATCGTTCAGTGNTCATGTTTTTTAAATTTTGGTGTTGACTGACATAAGTTAATTCAAGATGGCGATGCGTGAAATACGGACCCCCATTGATGCTTTTTCAGTAATATAGAACTCAACTTTTTCGAACTCTTTCTTTGCAAGCAGACATTCGTCCGGAGTAATTTCTGAAATAGAGAGACACTAGGTCAATTCTTTCTGAGAATATCGAAAAAGAGCTGCTGGTATATATATTGTTGATGGTGGTCATATTTTTTTATTATGAAAGTATTTTTTTCGATAAAATACATTGGAGTAAATGATTTTATAATTATTTAACATTCTTTGTACTTTCCTTATTGTTTTTTAATATATTAAAGAATTTTGAAAATATACAGTAAGGTTCCATATTACTACCCGATTTTTTCTGACTTTTTGTACGAAAGCCTTCAAAAACCATACTTATAGTTACATTAGTGAAAAATCCAATTAGGAACATTTAGATTAATAGTTACTAGTACTTTACACACAAAAAATTTGTATGTAGTTATAATACCTTGTTTACAATTCACTAAAATGTAATTGGAATTCTATAATACCACCTTCTTTTCTACTATTATCGGCATTTGACGTAAATAAAGTGACAATGAACTATAGAAATTTTAATTTGTACAATCCGCGAATTCAAACTACTACAAAATTCTAGGGCAATCTGCCAGTTTAAACAACTTTTTTATTCTTAATACATTACGGGTATTACTCTGGGGTTAAAAAAAAGTATGACGTACAGGGGCAAGCAGCCACTAATTTGAGACATGGGCATATATTTAAAATATAATAAATTAAAAATATAATTAAAAATTGCTGCTCGTTATTCTGACGATGTCACAATAAATAAATTCTCGTTATAATGTTTTTATTTATTTTTATAACAGACAGTAATTTTCCAGAAAATAATAGCAACGGCCAGGAGTTAAAAATGAATCTTCCGTCTATGTCCTTTTTACCAGTTTTGTGGAACATTCTATTTTCTCAACGTGACAAGCGATACCACAATTCATTCATCGGGATATGTATGTCAATAAAATTTTATTGGGCAATTTGACTGTTTATAAATATATAAATATTTTTCTATCTCTCCAGTTACTTTAAATCTATTTACTGGACTCCCTATGCTTTTTCCAAACGAGAAAGTTGCCTGTGTAAACATATTTGGATATAAATTAATTTTTTTCTTACATCCGGAATCTGCAATGGTAATCAAACATATCTAGTTATGTAATATATTCATTACGAATGTAAATATACAGTATTACGTTTTGTAGGAAGTGTTAAGAAGCAACAGTTTAATCAATAAGGATTCTACGTATGATTTCTTCAAGCCACTTCTCGGAGACAACAGTNTTCATAGAAAAGTTTTCCTAAGAATATTTCCAATCCTTTTCTCACACAAGAGAAAATGGGTTAGGGGGCGTTGGGTATAACTTTATGGAACAAAGGGGGCGGTGGATCGAAAAAGTTTGAGAATCACTGTTTTAGAACATAAGTGCGAATAATTTTTTAACTCACAAACGTTTAATTTCTGAATTCTTACCGTTTTGTCAATGTATTCTGTATTCTGAATCATTTTAAATGTTTAAATTCGTCCGAAAGTACAAAAGTTCATACAGTTCAGTCTTTGAAATTTACATATCTATATATTTAAAAATCTTAATTAGTAATTTACAAAAACGCAGATAATTACAGAAATGTTCTTTCCTTATCTATTTATTACTAACGATTGATTGTTCGATTTAAACAAAGCAAAATTAAATGCCAACTGTAATGATTAAACTCTAGACAATAGCTTATTAATATTTTTTTAATTTATATGTTTCTTTTGAAGATCCTATTGATTAGTTTTATGTGTGACAAGTTATTATTGAAATCACAACTGCCACTTCAGCTTTACCTTAAAACAGACTTCATTTTCTTAACTTTCCTTGTAATGGTTTCGAGTTTTTTTTATTACAGATAATTCGCCATTTGTGAAATATGTGCCAATCAAAGATAGAAAGTTAGATCGAAATCTAAACACAATAAGTTATTTACTTTATACATTTTATTTATACTGTATTTTACTTGAAATAATTCATGAAGAGCTTCGCTCAATTATTTTTATATTTTTATTTTTATTTATAAAAAAAACACTGTGATTATTACGACTTTTTCAAGTATCTAAGTGTAAATCAAAAACAAAAACAAAAAAATCAACAAATATGAAACGAAAAGTGCATTAAAATCCATTAATTATTTAACCAACTAGGAAAAACCACACACATCATACTTCTTCCGATTTTTTATTAGAGAAGACCGAACGTATATCTTTTCAATTTAACAATTATTACTAAGCTTGTAACACAAACAGTGACCTTAGTTACTACCAGCAATTAATTTAATATGTTTGACAGATCAATTTTATGTGTTAAAAAGAGTAACCATGTCAGATAGAAAGAGGTAATAAATTTGTCAAAAAGTTCGATTTCTGACAATTAACATAAACAACACCCGGACGCGAATCGAACTAAGACGGAAATGCATCAGAACTTTCTGGAATAGTTCCCTTTCAGGGACCTGTATAAAAAGGGGTCGTCGCACCAGCACCTCGGGGCGATTATTTACAAGTCATTAGCGATCGTCGAAGGATTCTTCCAGCTGTAACTGTATTCCAACCTCGCTCCATGCACCTCTCGAGATCTGATCGCACCTTCCCCGACAACCTTCACAGTGCATGATTGTCACGACAACGTTGGATATGAGTATTTATCAGAGGTATTTTGGTTTAAATGTAAAAGCTCTCTCTTGGAATTTATAGGTTAGGTTAAGTAGAGTATAACGTGTATCTGCCGTTTTCTACAGATCTTTGTAACTTGCAACGCGATATTGCCATATTTAGTTATAACTTTGTATGCTAGTTTTACGTTTGATAATTAAATTTGTTGTTTGTCAAAAGCTGTCTATTATTTCGTAGAACGGACATTTATCCCCGTCAAGGGTTTAATGAGATCACCTACAATAGTGTTACGAATCGCGAGTTATAACGCGTGTAATTATCTTAACTGGTGTCAGTTCTTTATTGGAAACAGCCATTGAACAATTTGCGTGTTTTCGTTAAATCATAAGCCATCCCCTGACAAGAAGCCGGTAAGCAGAGTTGAGCTTACGGCTCTACACCCCCACGGTTCTCACATATTTCTGGTGCGCTTGCGTGGAGCATGAAGTTACATATTCGCGTTTTTTAAATAAATAATACCCCGAATTACAAAGCACTCCCGCAATTACCATGCGCTTTGGTGTATTTTTTAATATCTGAATACAATTTATTAGGCCACTTGACCCGTATTGTGATTTTATGACTTAGCTGTACAGAAAATGTTGAGTTTCAATTAAGGAAAATCGGGGGCGCTTGTGACCTTCGTCAGTGTTGGTGAGTTTTTGTGAGAGCTGTGTTTTTTTTTTTTCTTTTTTTTTGAAGTATAGCGCCTTGAATATGTTTGTTTCTATATTCTGATTTTTTACTTTGGTCTTAATAAAGTTTTTGATATATATTTATTATTACGTGTTTTATTAGTAATTGGAGGTATTAAGGTAAAGATGCCTATTATGAGATAGGCGCCAAATATGAGATACCAAGGTTTTGGCCAAACTATTAACGGCAACTATTTGGCTCTAGTGTTTTCCGAAGCGTCCTGGCAATAGCTCCAAACGTGTGTCAGTGCACGCTGGCCAGAGGCGCTGTTAGATCGTGGGTGTGCAGATTTTCACAAAAGCACAAAACAAATTTTTTGACATTAAATGTTTACGAGGTATGTAACAACGTTATTATTACGCTAAATTCTTTTAATTTACATTCATTGTATCAATTATACGGTCAATTTCACGATATTAGTGCAGTACTATTGTTTTCTTTGTCAGCAAAAAAAGTAGGCAGCCGTTTTGTAAAATTTGAATGTGTTCCCAATATGAGACACATGAGGGTTCCTAATATGAGATATCTCATTTCATATATGAGGTGAAAGTATACGTATTAGTTTAAGTTCTTTTTTTATATATTTTAGATGGCCCCAATTAAAAGGAAAACCTGGCACCACAGTGCCATGATACGAGCCGTGGATGCAGTACGGAGCAATCAAATAGGTTACTTAAAGGCATCAAAACAATTCGGTGTTCCTAAGGATACCCCAGAAAAGGCCGGATGGCCAAGAGGTCACGGTGACAGCCTACCGCTCTGGGGGACCCGGGATCGAATCTGGACGGGTCAAGACTGTCCAGAATCTGGGGTACCCCTAGTATCTCATAATAGGAGACCATTTACCTAAGACGTGATTTCGGACTTTTTTCATTTTATCTAATATAACTAAAAATGTATTATGCTTAGGACTAAATAGCAATTATATTGTTAAATATATTAAATTCCCTATTCAAAATTGTAATTTGTAAAGCTCCAAGTGTAATAGTTATTTTTTTATAGTCAAAAATAAAAATGGTATCTCATATTCGGCATCCTTACCTTA
>NW_019386641.1:11373-13642 GCF_000671375.1 Centruroides sculpturatus | reverse complement strand
CAATTGAGATTTATTAGATCGATATTTCATATTAATCGTTCGGTGCCTGGACCTGTCTTAAGATTTGAACTGGGTCGTCCACCAATGGCTATACGTTTAACAATGATCATTTTTAGATATTGGAGTAAAATTTTGGAGTTACCAGACTATGATCCTAGAAAGTTGATCTATAACAAGTTGAAATTAATAGATGGAAATTCTTCGTTTAAAACTTGGTCCTCGTCAGTTGAAGGCTTATTGAATGATTTAGGTTACTCTACTGATTATTATGCTCAAATTTCTGATAAAAAACTTTTTCTGGCTGAAATGTCTCAGTCATTAAGGGATAAATATTGGACCCAAGACATTCATTATATTGAGCAAAAGTGTAGGTTTCTTGAGACTTCCTTTGTATCTCCATGGACACCTCGATATTATTTATTATCAAATTTAAAATATAATATTAAATCTTTAATAATTCAGTTACGTCTCAACGACTATACTATTGTATTAAATAGGCGCAGAATGAATATATCTGCCCATTCTAACTGTCCATTATGTAATAGACTTTGTGAAAGTATTAAAAACCATTTATTTGTATCTTGCGAAATTACCGAGCATTTAAGAGATACTTTATTGACAACCGATTTTGATATGTTTTGCTTATATGACGACAATTTAAGTTCTGATATGTTATTTAAAGTTTATAAATTTTTCTGTTATTTATTAAATATGCTAACATAACATTATTATTTAAGCTTTATTGTTATTATCATTTATTGTTTGTGTTGTTGTTCATTTTTGAAACCATGTATAACAATCTTTGTATTTATCAACGCTACACAATTTTGTAACCCCTTTGCAAAGGCGAAAGCCATAGCAAATAAATGTTGATTCATTAATTGAATATTTTCTCTTAAAAAAATATTAGATAAATGACGGGTACGATTCTGTTGTTAGAGGAATAGTATCATTTACAGGGACAAGCAACCACTAATTTGAGACGAGGACATATATTGTAAATTAAATAAATTAAAAATATCATAAACAAATGCTGCTTGTTATTCTGACAATGTCACAATAAATAAATTCTCGTTATAATGTTTTTATTTATTTTTATAACAGACAGTAATTTTCCAGAAAATAATAGCAACGGCCAGGAGTTAAAAATGAATCTTCCGTCTATGTCCTTTTTACCAGTTTTGTGGAACATTCTATTTTCTCAACGTGACAAGCGATACCACAATTCATTCATCGGGATATGTATGTCAATAAAATTTTATTGGGCAATTTGACTGTTTATAAATATATAAATATTTTTCTATCTCTCCAGTTACATTAAATCTATTTACTGGACTCCCTATGCTTTTTCCAAACGAGAAAGTTGCCTGTGTAAACATATTTGGATATAAATTAATTTTTTTCTTACATCCGGAATCTGCAATGGTAATCAAACATATCTAGTTATGTAATATATTCATTACGAATGTAAATATACAGTATTACGTTTTGTAGGAAGTGTTAAGAAGCAACAGTTTAATCAATAAGGATTCTACGTATGATTTCTTCAAGCCACTTCTCGGAGACAACAGTCTTCTGTACAGGTAATACATTATTTGATATTTAGTTCAAATATCGTTGTTTACAATTTTCTGAATTTAATTAAATAAAGTTCTGGCGATAATTGGAGAAAAAGAAGAAAATATTTAGCTCCACTTTTTCATCTTTGGAATTTGAAAGATGATCAAGATGTATTTACGGAGCATTTAAACGTCTTAGTGGAAAAACTCAAACAATTGCAAGAGAATGAAATATTCGATATTCTGGAATGGATGAAATATTGCACTCTCGATATAATTGCAGGTATTACTCTCTAATGTGAAATATATACCTAAGAATTATATATAACAACTTGGTAATACGTAAACATTAAATAAAATATTTATTTTGCATACTTATTGCTCATTACGTCTAAAAAGTATAAAATTACAGTAGAGCGTCGTTTATCCGAAAGCTGGTTATCCGAAACGTCTGTTATCCGAAAGCATTCCAGTCGGCAAATTTAAATTTTCGCTAGTGCTGTGGCGCTGCAATCTTCGGCTATTCCTTGGGTTATTCAAATATTTTACGTTTTTGATACTAAATTAACATCTGAAGTATAATTTTTTATTGTTTTTATCAATAAATTTATTTTGTTTGTACAAAATAAAAAAATAATTTTTAACGATACAATAGTCTTCGTTAGGCTTAACATCGACGAAAATTCAACGCGAAGCGACACCGACCCGCA
>NW_019386641.1:0-10302 GCF_000671375.1 Centruroides sculpturatus | reverse complement strand
CTCTTGAGTAAGATTTGACTGTGATCTCATAATCACAGTCTCTTGTGAATCTTCTAATTTTTCAAGGTCTTCTTCAGTTTTTATCGAATGTCAAACAATTCTCCGGCATGGACAAACTTTTTCAAACCTTTCTCGCGCATCTGACAACGGCTCAATGAGTTTTTCACAGCCTCGTACACATCACAGCTCAACACATCACACCTTTGAATTATTTGATAATCTCGAGACGATTCTTTCTTCTTGGAAACTTTTATTAGCTTTACATCTTCAATTATAGAATCATACTTTGGTTTGTTATTAAAACACTACGTATTATATTTTAAATCTTCGCTAAAGAGGTTTGCGAAGAATCTTTTCTTGATTTTACTCACCAATTCGGTGCTTGCTTGCATTCTAGGATTTAAATTTATCTACGTTAAAAGAAGGAGTGGGGAAAGGAAGTGAAAGAAACAAACTTTTGAACTTTAACGATACGGAAGCCGTTGATGTGCAGATTACCTAGATACTCTGCAAATTACCTAGGTAATTTGAGAAATTGAACAATATTCGCAGCTTTAACGGATCACCCTAGTTAATCTGCAGATTAGCTGGGTAATGTACTGTACCTAATAACAAAAATTCTTACGTAACTCGAGTAAAATTAATATGAAGACCTAATTTTGATATAGGAAGTTACCTCACAATAATTTAGTATATTATAATTTTTATTTGTAATAAGAATTTATTAATTTATTATTTTACCATAGAATGACACGGAACGCGTGCCCCGATATCTGCACTGGGCCTTTTGACTGGTTTTTTTTATAAATTCGATATTAGATATATATAATTTTTATTTTTTAAATATATTTGTTTGTCTGTTCTCTTTTTTATGATATAAGAAACAAGTTTATCAAAATCAACGCGTGGTTAATTTAAAAAGCCAGAGTGGGTCCGTGTTTGATCCACGGGTTGATCCACAGAGTGGGTCCATAGGTTTGCCACCACTGACCTAGAAAGTTCTATTGCAAGCAAGACTGACATCTATCAATGGAATTCATTGACCACTTAAAGTCTGTTTTAGTTCCGAAAAAACCCAAATCACAGAAAGGATTTCTATGGTGAACACAGTGGATGGTCAAAAGCTCCAACGCCATTTCTGCAGCAATGCTGTTATCATACTAGCAATATGGTCATCGAGCATGGTCTCATATAAAACTCGGCGTTTCTTATTGAAGTTCAGGTGTGTTCAGGCAATGCGCAGGTTGTAATTGATGTTCAGGACGCTTGATGTAAGAGGTCGATTTCCGTATACAGATGCTACTTTATGAAATTTATTTAAATTAACGTTCATTAATCGAGGAAATAATGGCAAATCCCAGATCAGGTGCAAAAAAAAAATCCTAAAAGACTTAAACGCCTAACTTAAGCAATAATAAAGATGATAACTACATCCTTTAAATTTTTTTGCAGATATTATTTTTATTACAACACCAAACGATCGCCTAATTATCGGGCTATAATATGGCTATTTTAAATGATTGGAACTAAGTAATTTGACAATTATAGGTAGGCGTTAGGCGCCATCTCTTAATTAAATTAATAATTAAATAAATAAATTTAGAACATTCTGGAATAAAAGAACTGACCCGGGACGGGGCTTGAACCCGCAACCTCCGCTTGCCGTGCGGTGCGCTTGCCAGTTACGCCACCCGGACCCCGAGCGAGTCTTCGCTTCCAGAAGTATATAGATTTAGATATAACCTTACTTGGTTAAATACATCACCGACTGGGGACGACTCCTTCGCCCACGACCCTAACGGTACTCAGCCGGCTAACGTAACACCCGGCGAGGTATATATATATATAAACATCAACTCACAGCCCGAGTAGATAATAACAACACCAAACGATCGCCTAATTATCGGGCTATAATATGGCTATTTTAAATGATTGGAACTAAGTAATTTGACAATTAGAGGTAGGCGTTAGGCGCCATCTCTTAATTAAATTAATAATTAAATAAATAAATTTAGAACATTCTGGAATAAAAGAACTGGCCCGGGACGGGGCTTGAACCCGCAACCTCCGCTTGCCGTGCGGTGCGNCAGCGATTCCCAACCTGTGGTACGCGTACCCCTAGGGGTACGCGATAGGTTGTTTAGGGGTACAGAAAAAAGTTAGTTATTATGGCAGAAAAAATAATATATTATGTATCACAAACTAATAGTATTAAAAAATTATTAGATAAATAATGTTCCTTGCAACAATCACAACTTTATTATACATTTTTTCTTTTAGTTTTTTTTTCTTTAATTTAAAGTTACAATATGTAAATTTAACAATACGGTTACTCACTAAATTTCTTAAATGAGGGGTACAATCTAGAGATATGACATGTCACGGGGTACAATCTAGAGATATGGCATGTCACGGGGTACACTAATGAAAAAAGGTTGGGAACCACTGTCTTAGAACATACTTCTTTCTTACAACATACTTCTTTTTTCTACACACATTTTTATACCTAATATTGGGGACAAAACACATTCGAAACAAGTGACAATCTTATCTTGAGAATCCAAAGAGTAAACTTTAAAATTACGAAGAACATTTGCCAAAACTATTTTAATTTTCATCATGGCGAGTTTACGTCCTGTAAGTAAATTATTTTAATGAAATAATTCTTTTGTTTTTGTATTTATTCACTAATCACTTACCGAGACAATTTCGTGGACCGGCAGAAAATGCCAGAAATGCATAAGGATGAAGATTTTTATATTTTTCAGGTAGGAAACGGTCTGGATCGAACACTTCGGGATTTTCGTAAACAGAAGGATTATGGTGAATGCCATAGATATTTATGACAAGACTCGAATTTGCAGGCAACGAGTAATTACCTATTTCAATGACAACGATTTAATGCTTCCAGTTAATATCAAATATAAAATATTATTATTAAAAAACAAATTCCAAAATATCAAAAATTACTTATTTTCATTTCCGAAGGATTTTTTCTTGCAATTATAGGAATAGGAGGATAGATTCTCATCGACTCTTGATAAGTGTAATATATAAAACTATTCCTTGAATGAATTAAATAAATTAAGAAGTTACCTTAATTACGCATTCCAAGTACGTCATTTTTGTCAGGTCTTCAATAGTAATATCCCTATTCATATCATTCTTGAAAATTTCTTCCAATTCTAAATACACTCTCTCTTGTATTTTGTGGAATCTTCCCAAAAGATAAAGAGACCATGACATAGCGTGGGAGGTTGTATCGTAACTCTGATATTAAAATACGTTAAAAAGAAATAAAGTTGTAAAATTGCCTTCTACATAATTTTTGTTTTCAATAAAATATATACTATATAATAAACATAAAATAAAAACTATATAATACACATTTACATTCCTGTCATACCAGTTCACAATGCGCAATCACATTGCTTGCAGCAAGCAGTTTACATATTTCTTCGTATTACTTACGACAAAATATCAATAATCTGATTTTGGGAGTTTACTTTTTCCTCTAATAAGAAAACAGTCCAGAAACTTTCAAATGGAGCCAATTGTATCCGGCGTAAATTTCGGTGGTAAAATGAAAAGGATAAAACAGTGCGTCATTTCAATTCTTCCGAAACTTATGGATGAAGCCAAAAGTAATAATATTAGTAAAATGGAGGATGGCTCCAACTGTTATTTCTCGCGGAAAACGTAATTATTGGAGATTAGCCCTAATTTAAATGAAGTGAATTAAGTGAAAATTCGACGTAAACGAAGAGATATTACAAAAAAAGTCATTAAAGTTTCTAAATAATTCATTATAACGATTCTGTTTATAATTTTAACACGGTTAACAGAATAGAATGCGATACATGTATGCCTTTGCAAACTAAGTTTCAGTTTATTAATGATACAAAAATTCTTTTCTCCACATTCGATATTATCCGATTAATTCTATGAACAAAATGTCTTCGATCGTTGGACGAAATAAACATTAAATTGTTTACAAACTGTGAAATTAGTTGAACGAAAAAGCTAAATGCACATTGTCCAGTTTGAATTGTCTACACTTACGACAACACCTTACATGTTATAATATATCGACGTGTATTTATGACATTTTCGGTTATTCTGTTATTATGGTATTGAATTATTTCGGTCATCATCTCAGACATTACTTGGTTTGAATATTTTCTATCGTGTTTATAAAAGGAATTTGATAAATTAATACTCGAAAAGATAATTTAATAACAGATAATTATCCACAAAAATAAGTTATTAATTTTTAAACTGCAATTTTACGTATACATTGGAGAAATCGCATTCGATATGAAGTCGAAAAATTAAGGCACGACTAGCCTTTTTCACCCGAATTTTCTGCTTTAATTATACATAATAATTATAATAACAATGTATAAAAATCACTAGTAGATACACATTTTTAATTTTTCAAAATTATACTTTTTCTGCGTGTATATGCTACTGTGAATGACCGATATCTGGCGAATGTCAACATTCTCTGGTGAATGTCAGCATTCACACAGTCGTTTCGTGTATGTACGAAATATTTGCTAAATATCATTATTTCTCACTTACACCGGCAAATGTCACTCAGCATGCACTGATGGTGAATGTTGAATATAAATATTTTTATTACGTTAAGACAAAAATGCAACTTTTTAATGTCAAAATAAGAGAAAACTTAAGTATCAGCACATGTAAATAAACTGTTGAACCTGAAACGAACAGTACATTTTTAATCAGAAAAGAAAAACAATACGCAATAGTAAACTCACACATATATTGTGTGATTAACGTTATAAAGTCTTATTTATTGCAACAACTTAAACTGTTATGGCACTTTGAATTGCACAAGAGTCCCTTGATTTACAACTGCATTTATTCGCAAAAAACTTTTTTTTGTAATGACAGCGTGTATAGCCTTGTCTTCCACTTTTCGAATTAGCTGCAGCTGATTCTCTTAGCGATATTTCTTAAGAAGAAATCTCATCTATGGAAAGTAACTTTTCTCTACAAATTAGGAACTGATTGCAGGTATACAGCTGCTTCAGGGTACCATTTTTGTTTGCTAATTTATAAAAGTCAAAGTTTTCTATTCCAATTACAACCGCCAACACATTTCGGGCATCTGTACGGCCACGGTTGATATCAAAGACTTCTATTCTTTGAGCAGAAGAAAATTGCGAAGAATTTGGTGACAGATCTCCTCTCTGGTGACATCGGCTTGTCGGGTGTCGTTTCGAGCTCCACCAAATCTTATATGTGCTTGTCGACATACACCGCCAATTGTGCGAATAAATAATAATATTATGAAATATTCGGTCTTTCACCGACGTAGTTTGCATGTGTCGACATTCACTGGAGAATATCGACATTTTTTAATTTTGGTCTTTCACAGTAACATATATAAATACAGAAAATATATAGTAATTAATAAACTTTTTTGTTTTATATTTAAAATTTTTTGCTATTACATTTCACATATCTATATATATATATATATATGGACGTGTGTGTCCCTATATTTCACGTTTCTGCAGAAACTACACATCGCACATGAATGCTGTTTGTATGCGGTGGTAACCCCAAGTTTCCATTCGTGCACTATGGTGGTTGCGTCTCGATAGCTATAAGGGTTCGGGAGATATGGTGATGAAAGTGGTTGAAAGTGGTTTTCTATTTCGAATGTTATGTTCGAATTTGTTCAAATTTGTTCGAATTCGAATTCGAATTGGTTCGATTATAAAACGATTGTATACGTTCCAGAAAATTGAAAAATCCAGTCAAACCTCGTTTGACTGGACGTAAAATTTTTCTAATTAGTCTGGAAACGGGAGACCTAATTCTTGCATTCTGTGAAATAGGGTAAAATTGGCTATAATGTAATTATCTTAATTTTCACTATCGTTACTTTTTGCCCAGCGAAGTGGGATTTTGCAGCTAGATTATAGATTACTTAGAAAAACAGTTTTTTATATATAAAAAAACTATATTACATACAGATAAAAACCCAGCGAAGCGGGTCCTTGCAGCTAGTTAAAATATAAAAGTACAAAATTCAAAATTCAAAACTATAAATTTTTAAATGTTAAAAAATTATAAATTATTCCGAAATTACAAATATTATTTACTTTAACAAATAATTATGAATGAAATGTAATGATTTCAAAAACATCTTAAATTAAATACAATTCCTAATTACAAGAAAGTAATTATGATTATTTTTGAAATAGGTTTTACGTTAATTATAATTTTTATCGCCGAGTTAACTGTTTTATAATTATTTTCGATTACACCTTTAATAAATTAAGTAAATTCTGCCTACCGCAAAAATTGCGCCGCCCATTTCTCTGATAACGTCTTCTTCCGATATTAAACCTTCTTTGACATGAAGATCCAACAGGGAATCGATAAGACGTTGTTTTGTTTTCATCTTTGGTTTTTCTTCATTGCGTGTTTGTTTGTCTAATGAATGGTGCTGCTGCACTTTTTTCACAAAATTTTCTTTTCTTCTCTTGAACACCTACGCATTAAATTGAATTATTAATTACTTAAACTAAAACACAAAACTCCATTCACAAGTTGAGTTTACATTTTCGTCGAAACGATGAATTATTTCGACGTCTCTCTTATAATTTTTTCCTATTTTACTTATAAAGAATATTGGGGAAAGCCAGTACATTGGATTTGCTATCCATTCAGGAAAATATGTCAGAATTCAAAAATTTAATATAAATTATTATTACATGAAAAGAAAATTTATTCTAATTTAAAGCTTGGATAAGAAGTAACGTGCTGTCAACTATTAAATCTACAAAAAATTTCAAATTATATTTCGGGTGAAAAACATAATAGAATTTTGTTAAATTGAAATAATTTAAAACATGTAAAATTTACTTTAAATCATAAATTTGTGTAGAAGTTTTTTTTTCTTTGTTTTTGTGTTCCAAATATGCAAAAAGAGAAAGTTTGCAATTATTTCTTATCGTACTTAATTAATTCTTGAAAAATATTAAAAATAAGTTATTGGACTGTATATCTTTATATTGCTATTGGATGTTTAAACGTTACGTTTTCGCTATCATAAAGACTTTATCTATAGTACTGAGGCAACAGAAGAAAAACACAGATGTATAAATACAGTAGATCCCCCTATAAGACGGTAGATACGTTCCGTTCTTTATGAATCAATTTTGTAGGAATCATAGTTTACGGACTACGGCTGTTTGAAAGGTTTTCTTTCATAAAATTAATCGATTCTAGACTAATTCGACTCAACATTTCCAAAATACGTATATTTTTTTGAAAATAATCCGTATAAACTACGTTATAAACAAAAAATTGTAGGATTGCTTACCGAGTGTGTACCGTTCGACTACGCCCGTTGCTAAAGCTTGGTTTCGTCGCGGAACAGCGCATCAAACCGCGGCCGCGATTTCTGATATTATTTTTCTGCGAAAACTTCGTTGACCTTTGGAGACATCCTTAATATAAATAATTTTTATGGCCGTTAAATAAGAAATGTTTCTTTCACAAGAAATGTATAAAATTACAGTACTGGACAGACGATAGGTCGCCTAACTCGCCGTAGCGTGACGCTAGACGGCGAAAAATATATATTTAATTATAATAAAGTTACAATAAATTAAGTTAATATATAATTATATATACAGTACCTAATTTATATATAATTAATATATAATTATATGTACAGTACCTAATTTATATATAATTATATGAACAGACGATACTAAACTCAATTTATCCGCCTAAACGTCCGTAGCGTGGCGCTACGGACAGCGGGAAAGTAGTTCGGCTGCCCCATGACGTTTTACGTATTATAGGAGTTATTTTTACCGTTGTTTACGGATACTGCCACAATTTTTTCGCCGTCTTATAGGAATCGTAACTATAGGAAACAGTTTTACAGGGGGATCTACTGTACTAGTTATTTTATGATAACCTCGGTATGCTTTGCGAAAAGTTGATCTGTCAAACATTTGTCGTGCATGTTACATTACAGATTTTCTCTCAAGTGTACGAAATACATGAAGTTTAAAACGTTATAACTGACAATTAAATTAATTTGAAAATATTTCATATATAATGAACAGATTGTATTCGTTTAGAAACTCCACACTTTTTTCTACGCATTGTTCTAACAACTCTTTATTATGATCAGCACGTATAAAAAAAACACTTTATTTATAAAGTACAAACTTATAATATTCGGTTAATTGATAAACAATCAAAATTTGAAATGTTTCGTATTGTTTCTACTGAAGTTGACACGAACATTTTAAAAATTTCATCAAATATAAACTAACTTTATATTATTTAATATCAATATTGCATTCGTAAATATCATTTGGAAAATAAAGAAATATATCTGGAAGGGAATTTTCCATACCTGTGTATTGTGGACACATATTCTTGATCGTTTGTAGTCTGAGAATGTAGAGAAACTCCTACTGCTATGTCTACATAAAAATAAATTAATATTTATATTTTTTAAAGAAATAAATATAGGTCGTTTGAGAATAATATTCAGTTTCAAGAACACATGGCAAAAGAAAGTAGTTACCCTAAAAGAAAACATTACTGGACGAAACAGAAAAACTAACAGTTAGGCCATGCAAAAACTGTCGATACACACGGATAGTTTTAATAAAAATAGCAGTTATACAAGAAATGACGTCGTCCTCTATGTCAGAATTTTATGGGACCAAGTCTGTAATTATTGTAAAACGTGTAATTGGTAAAAGAACTGTTTGAATTCCTGCCCCCATCCATTGTTAATTTCGTTGAGAGACGTTCAGTAGCTTTCTTTTGTTTCAGTGACATCTATATGTATATATATTATTACAGTATTATTTTTTAAAATTCGTTTTATACTTTTCTACGTGATGATCAATAAGTGGGCAAAATAAATATTTTACTTAATGTTTACGTATGAACAAATTGATATTTATAATTCTTAATTAAATATTTTACATTCAAAAGTAATATCTGCAATTATATCGAGGGTGCAATATTTTATCCATTCCAGAATATCGAATATTTCATTCTTCTGCAATTGTTTGAGTTTTTCCACTAAGACGTTTGAATGCTCCATAAATACATTTTGATCATCTTTCACATTCCAGAGATGAAAATGTGGAGCTAAATATTTTCTTCTTTTTCTCCAATTATCGTCAGAACTTTATTTAATTAAATTTAAAAAACTGTAAACAACGATATCTAAACTAAATATTAAATAATGTATTACTTGTACAGAAGACTGTTGTCTCCGAAAACTGGCTTGAAAAAATCATATGTAGAATCCCTCTTGATTAAACTGTTGCTTTTTAACACTTCCTACAAAACATAATACGGTATATTTCCATTCGTAAGGAATAATTACATAACTACGCATGTTTGATTACCTTTGCAGATTCTGGATGTAACAAAACAATTAATTTATATCCAAATATATTTATACAGGCAACTTTCTCGTTTGGATATAACATACAAAGTCCAGTGATAAAATTTATAGTATCTGAAAAGTTATGAAAAATATTTATGTATTTATAAACAGTGAAATTACCCAATAAAATATTATTCACATACGTATCCCGATGTATGAATTGTGGTATTGCTTGTCACGGTGAGAAAATACAATGTTCCACAAAAGTGGTAAAAAGGATACAGACGGAAGATTCATTTTTAACTCCTGGAAATTGTCTGCATTTTCTGAAAAATTATTGTCTGTTATAAAAAGTAATAAAAAGATTATAACAAGCAATTATTTATTGTGACATCGTCAAATTGACGAGCAGCAGTTCTTTATTAAAATTTTTAATTTATTTAATTTAAAATATATGCCCTCGTCTCAAATTAGTGGTTGCTTGCCCCTGTACGTCATACTTTTCTTTTAACAACAGAGTAATTCCCGTCATCTATCGAATACCTTTGAAAAAAAATTGTGACATGAAATGGCATATCTTCTGATTTTCAAAAAAAAAATTCATATATAGTTATTGCTGGCATTTTATATCTGTTAATGGAGAAAACGAGCTAAAAGGAAGAGAATCGTAACTGGTAACACCAGGGGCGGATGCAATAGGTGCGAGGCCCGTATGAATTTTTTTGCTGGGCCCCTCAAACTCTGAATGACAAAATTAATTAACAGTTAATTTACATATTGAAATGTAGATTTTAAATATTTACTTAAACAGAATCGAAATTATAATTATGAAAATCAAAAGTCATAAAGCATAAGGTAGATTTCTACTTTAAAAAACCTATATCAAA
>NW_019386640.1:45261-60969 GCF_000671375.1 Centruroides sculpturatus | reverse complement strand
CTGATGGTGTAAAATAGGCGGAAAGATAGACAAAAGCAAGGTTTTACCTTTGTGAATATGTCGTTTTGTTTTTATACAATTTTTCAAAATGAAATTATTTATTTATTCATTGTAAATTTTCTAGTATGTGACTTTATTTCTGGTTTAAATTTAGTATATTTCTATTTTACTGTACAAAATTCTCTATCTAAATGATCGGTCATATTATTAAAATACAGTCGACTCCCTATAACACTGTTGATGATTCAGTTTTATATGAATTCCATGTTGTTCGAGTCACTTAGATTTTACAAATACGTGTGCCGGGCTGTGAACGGCTCACGTAGTCTAAGCGACTCGTACAACATGGAATTCATAAAAAACATCCCCTATCACACTGTTGATCAACAGTGTGATAGGGGATTCGACGGTATTCATAATCTATATACTTACGAACACATTTATCTTTATTATTGTTTTCATGAACGGAACCTAAGTTGCATTTACATTCACCATTCTTCAATATTCCATTCTCACAAGTCGTATTATCTTTTTCTTGTAGATCTGTAATTGAATATGAAGCTTTAGAACTTTATGCTTACTTTTAGAATAATGTTATGTTTATTTACAAAATAACAAAAATATGGACACCACATTAGCCCCTTTTTTATTACATATCATACATGTAAAGGAAATATTCAAGTAAATACGTAAATATATAATACTATTACATATTGGTATCTTAGTTAACTTATAATTTCGGTTTATAGAATTATCGCTTAATCGGGCAAGCATTTGTTTAGGATAAATCTTGATGACAAAAATAAATCAAGATAATCAAAATTTGTTTCAGTTACTTAGGACTTGCTGTTTAATGGTAACTGTGGCTGATAGATAATGCACTCCTGTGATGTGTGGCGAGGAGGCTATTTTTAGGCCACTCATTAACAAACATATGTATGAATATATATTTATTTGTCACTGAGTGAATTGGCAGTGTGGTAATTCTACTCGTAATGACTGCTAGACAGCAAGATTGTCATTGCTACAAGTATGTATTGTTTGGATGGACTCATTTAGTAGCAGAGAGCTATATTCAGTTTAGCGATTTTTTTTCAAAATTGATTTTAATTGAAATTTTACATAATTTACGCTAAATATTCTACAATAAAATCAAAGGCTAGTACAAATAAAGCTATTTATCTAAGTTAACAGTAGAATAGACCTACAATAGCATATCCGATACAACAGCATGATAAACTACAGCAGCTACAAATAGATATCATATTATGAACAATAGTGAACTTTCCAAACATAGGAGTGTTGAGATAAATCAATAGTTCTCTATCGTGACTAAATGAAATGTACCTGTTAGTAATCAAAAGCTGAAAATAAAGTCGGTGACATGCTAAAAAGCTGATTCGTTGCTTCGAAATATAAATAGTTAATTGTGTAGTTTCGACCAGAGTCTGAAAATTCGACCAAAATCTGTTTTAAAGGAAAACGTTGTTTTAAATAAAATGCTCTTAGTAAATAAAATATGGTGAGAGATCGGGAAATTGAACATGTCCTTTAACGTTCGCGAAAATGGGATGATAAAATGTATAATAAAACCAAATGTCACGCGAATGCACTAGTAATATTTACAACCGAGAAAAAATGCTTGACTCTGAATTCCGGGTGGATTCGTAACAAATTCAATAAACATCTTTAGCCAGTGTTTGATCTTTGAATTTGTCTGGAATCATGGCCAACCGGAAAGGTATAGGATGGAGATCACGACCAATTAGAACGTCCGATCGGAGATGCGAAACCCATAACATACCCGAATTCAAGGACCAATAGTAATGATATTTTTCTTTCTACAATTGTTCTCTGAAACCACCAATGGCATGTCACGGGTTTTAGTTAGACATTTCCTTTGTTTTTTCAAGATTCACCTTCGCTTTTTAACGTACAGTACCTTTGCTTCTGGTTAACGCGTACTTTTCAGCTATTATTCCATTTTAAATTTGTAAAGAAGTGTTCGATGTTGTTACGAATTCGAATACAATTTACTTGACGAAGGCTCATGAATGCAGCCAAAAACGTTTAGTAAAGAGATTTAAACACTCCAGTAGAAAGGTGGTTTTTTATATTTAGTTTAATCTTTACATATATGTAGCCTCTTCTATCTGTAATGATGCAAAAACAGACTGTTACAGACTGTTTTATAGTTACATGCATAATGGATCTCTGAGCTACAAACATGCAATACTGCTGTATTTAATTAAAACGCAATCCATCACGTAAACACGTTATGACAATCAGGGCCATGCCGTGCTATGATGCAGAGATGCGACCGCATCAGGCGGCACCGTGGGGAGGCGGCATAAAAAAACATTTAAGGGGCAGAATTTCAAAGATTTGCATCATACTTAGAAAATCTACCGCACGGCCCTGGTAAGATAAACCAAATAATAAGAATTATAGCTTATATAAGACTAATAATTTATATAAGGGGCGGCATTTCGAAGACTTGCATTATACTTAGAAAATCTACCGCACGGCCCTGATGACAATCAAATATGTCAGAAAGTGTTAAACAAAAGCTTTCAGTTTTTCGCTTGTTGAAAAATACGAAGCATCTGTTTGTCTGATTTTCGTTCTATTCGTACAGAATGAATAATTTAATAATTTTGTATAGGCTAATACTAATAACTAGGCTATAAGTTGATCATTTCTCAAATTTAAAAAGGAAACAATTATAAATAAACTAAAACCTATTTCTAAACAAAAGAAAAGAAAAAAGAAAATTCTTTTTGATAACTGAGTGACAAATTTTCATTTAGATTGTTTAAAAACATTCATCTGAAATCGTTCTCTTTTAACACATCTTTAGGTTGATGGCCACGGACAATATAAAAAATGTAAACATATTGTATCTTAGATTATTGAAGAACATATCCTTGAAAAAACTAAAGCTGAAACTTACATTACATTGAAATTGACAAAACTTGAGGGGAGTTCTTCCGACGCTTACGCGAGTTTGTGAGCTCTTGGATAATCGCGAAGTTTTTCGAGGATTACGTATCTTTACTTAAGTGTGTAGTATCTTTGGATTCGTATTGATGTGTAGAATGTGATGATGTCATCAGTTTGAGTGTGGGGTTGAGATTTCTGTAGCTGCGAAGATTCGAAGTAGTGCAAGTTCGTAGACCGGTCATCAGGACATTGGTGGCCGATCTTCCGGAACTGAAAGTAAACTTTTATTGTACACCCGGTGGTGAGTACTGTCTGAAAATTTTGAGGTCGTAGGACCCGAATTAAGTGAGGTTTAGTCACTTTTTATACCCAGTGTGGGCGGGTTTTGGAGGACTGTATCGGGCCCAGTTTAAGTTATTTTTGAAATTTGAAAGTACCATCTGAAAAAGAATGTTTTCAGAATAGATATGAAAAATTTTGGGAAAGTTATCTCAATTAGTTATTATTATAGAACGATTTTAGTTTTTGAAATTTTTGCCTCACTGGAAAAATTTTCAACTTTTGGCGGTAGTTGTCATAGCTACGGCCGTGTTCCCATAGCGACAATATTCAACATTTGCCGCAGCCGGGAATCTCAAGGCCTCGCTTAAGAAAGGAAGAGTCTGATTTTTTACTCGCTTGTTCTGGGAAAGTGACTGCTTACCTTCTTGTGGCGAGGCCCGCTATTTGGTGGTATGGCTTCTAAGCCACCATCAGCGGGAACACGGGGCCGCGCTCACCCGTGTTTTCGGAGGTAGATGGGCTCGAGTCCGAGCAAGAGGCGGGACTCGAGCCCATTCCGTTCCCATGCAAGTCAGCGGGAGGAGGGTCAGGATGCAACAGTCATCACTGCTAAGCAGTTTGAAGCTAAACTGCTACAATATTCGAAAGCTAATTCCGGATCAAATATCGGTTCGAACGACCACATCTCGCAGATCATGGAAAAGGTTTAGAGGACAATAGATTTATTGTCTGGGAGAGATGATATCTACAAGATGGTATCCAGTATAAAGGATAAACTGGATGAAATTAACAGTAAAGAAGTAAGAAAAGATGAAAGAACTTTTGCTCAGGTAGTGGCAAGTGTTCTATTGGTAAATAAGAAGATGGTTGAACCACGAGAAGTTGTTATTGTGCAACCTATTGAGGCTGTCAAAAACAAAGAACAGACTAAGAAGATAATAAAGGATAACATTACGCCTCATCTTTTGAAGATTGGGGTTAAAAGTTTAATAAAGAATAAGGAATGATGCAGTGGCAATTGAGCTTGATAAGAATGAAGACAAAAAAACACTACAGAAGGCAGTAGAGATAATCCCTGGCATGATAGCAAGGAAGCCAAAGAAAAGATTACCGAAGGTGATCATCCACGCCGTGCCCAAGGAAATAGACAAAATGGAACTGTCGAAGTATATGTATGAACAGAATGAGGGTATATCAGACCTCTATAAAGAGCTGGAACAGTTTAATCAAGATTTTACGGTTAGGTTTGCCTTGGGAGGAAGGAATAGACCTACCACCAGTTGGGTGGTAGACGTGAAGCCTAAGACACGGAATGGATTATTAAGAATAAAAAAGTTAAATGTGCAGTGGGTGAGGTGCCCAGTTGAGGATTTTGTACCAATCTATATATATAACCCATTCAACGGGTGTCTGTTCCGTAACCGTTTGATAACGGACACTAGAGGCGCCCCTATCGTGTGTCATATTTCAAACATTCAAATTAACAATTTTAATTATTATTTAAATTAACAATATAAATTATTATTATTCATTTGACAAATAAATTATTATTCGCTCAATATAACAATATAAATAATTCAGTATATTTGTAATAGGAATTTATTATTTCAGGGGCTTATATTTCTCGAAAGGTCGCGAGTAGGGGTATGGTTCCTTTGACTTTATTGTTCGCACAGGGGGCTACAGTTTGGTGGGGATCGCCACCTCTTCATTCGGAGGATAAATCTTACCATTTGGACTTTAACAGAGCTGTAGAGCATATTGATAGGAACAAAAAAGTCAAAGGAACCGTGCCTCATGGAAATTTGTAAAGAACGCCCACTAGGGGGTGTCCCTGGCTACTAGTAGTACAATGTTCCAATTGCTGTAAAATGGGTCATTTTGCTCGTGAATGTAAACAAGAGACCCCCACCTGCAGTCAATGTGGCCATGGACATAGGTATAAGGATTGTCCAAACAGGAATACGATAAGAATGTGTACAAATTGCAAAAATGAAAACCAAACAGATACATAACGCCTTAGACAGAAAGTGTCCTATAGTCCAAAGGATTAAAGCAATTACAATAAGTAGAACAGATTATGGAAATGAACATTATTGACAGAAGAGAAGAGATCACTGTAGTTCAAGCGAATCTGCAAAAGGCAGTAGCGGCGACCTCAGAGATGAATAAATGGCTGGAGAAAGCTGAGATTGCATTAATTCAAGAACCATATTCGGTTAAAGGGAAGGTGGCTAGTTTAAGTAGAAGGCTTCAAGTCATTCAGGCTGAGGCAGAGAGGCCTTTGGCAACAGTGATTGTCTCTAATTCCAATATTGATATCCTTTTTCATAAGGATATAAGTAATCATAAATGTGTATGTTGTGAGATAATCGTTTTTGGTCAGAAGATTATAATTGTGAGTACTGTATATACCGCCCGTTCGGAGAAGAGATGGCCGAAACCTATAACAGCATTGAAAGGATAATGCAAAAGTTTACAGGATAGGCTATTATTATAGGAGGGGACTTTAATGTCCACTCTCCAGTCTGGGGAGACCCATTGCAGGATACTGAGGCCGATGAATTCCCAGATTTTTTAGCAGTGCGTGAGCTGCATGTGGTTAATGATCCGGCATCACCTCCAACGTCTGTTGGGCCTAGAAAACAAAGTTGGATCTACTTAACGATGTGTAATAGTAAAGGTCTAAAATGGATAGGTAAATGGGAGGTTAAGGCGGAAAGCTGTCTCAGTGACCATTCGCCGATAAGTTTTAAGATTCAACTCTCAAAAGTTGGAGAGAGAATTGAAGGGAAAAAGTTTGATATAAACAGAGCGGACTGGACAAAGTTTTCGGCCCGGTGTATTAATGAACTCAGTGAACTAATAAATAGGAATTGCTTGGAAAAGGGGGAGGTACAGGCTAATATAGATAGTGCCATTCAGAAGATTAATGAGATATGTGAGGACTGTATACCACAGAAGAGACAGGGGAGGCATTTGGTTCCGTGATGGAATGCGGATCTTACCTTCTTGAGGAG
The DNA here is from genome assembly GCF_000671375.1 of Centruroides sculpturatus. Lineage (NCBI taxonomy): Eukaryota > Metazoa > Arthropoda > Arachnida > Scorpiones > Buthidae > Centruroides > Centruroides sculpturatus. Next base: position 54,724 of record NW_019386640.1, on the reverse strand, counting down.
GAACAATAACAGGTTAAGAAGAAGGTTTCAGCATTGCTGAGATCAGAAGGAAAGGGAAAGGAGGAAAAGGGCGTATCTAAGATTTGAGAATCATTATAAACAAAAGATTAAGGATTATAAGTTAAATTTTTGGAAAGCTTATTGCAAGGAAAATTCAAGTGATCCATGGAGTTTTATATTCAAGCTCAGTACAGGAAAGATAAAATCTAAGACAATAACTACAACAGTCAAGACCCAATGTGGGTACACTAATTCGATGCAGGAAACAATTTTTTACCTTTCGGATCAATTCTTTCCAGAAGACAGCAGGACTATTGATAACGAGGGACATAGGAAAATCAGACAAGTGATAGAGGAGGTATATGAAAAGAGGGAAGACCCTCCTTTTACAGCTGAAGAAGTTAAAGAGAGTATAGATAACATAAAAGCAAATAAGGCCCCAGGAGATGATGGCATTGTGATTTAAATAGTAAGAAAAATGTGGGAGGTCTGTCCCTCACGATGTATAATCAATGTCTAAGGCATGGAGTATTTCCTGAAATATGGAAAAGGGCAAGAATAGTGATAATCCCAAACCTGGGAAAACGAATTTCACAGACACTGGAAGTTACAGACCGATAAGCCTGTTGCCCGTAATGGGGAAGGTCTTAGATGACCTAATGATTAAAAGGATAATGTGGCATTGGGAGCATGATAATAAAATTGAAGAGGTTCAGTTTGGGTTTCGGGCCCGAAGGTCGACAGAGGACGCAATAAGTAAAGTTGTGAAAGATATAAGAGAAGTAGTGCAGGGAGCCAAATATGCAGTAGCTATAAGCTTAGACATTAAAAGTGCTTTTGACACTGCGTGGTGGGAAATGATTCTCCACCACTTAAGGACTAACAATTGTCCAATGAATCTATATTATCTTGTAAAGGATTACTTTAAAGAGTGGAAAGCGAAGTATAATTCTAATCATTTAAGTGTAGAGAAGGTACTAGAAAGAGAGTGCCCGCAGGGCTCAAAGTCCGAGCCCAGTTTTTGGAGACTTAAATTTGATAGTATAATAAGAAAAATATTGAGGAGAAGAGTTTGATGCACGGCATATGCCGATGACATAATTATAATTTGCTCTGGGCATTCTTGTAGAAACATAGAGATGGAGTGTGGAAGCCTACTGAAAGATGTAGATCAGAGGTAAAGAGGCCAAGTTGGCATTTAATCCACAAAAGACAAAAATCATGATATTCGCAAAGGACTTCACCTCGGCTTTGCAGAAGAGGCCGCCAATTATAAGGGTGAGGAATGAGAAGATTGAGGTGGTGAATAACATGAAATACCTGGGTGTAATTATCGATAACAGGTTGAGCTGGAATATGCATGTAAAGCAGTTAAAAAAATGTAATATAATAAGTTGGCCCAGGTTGCTTATGGGACCTGGGGGCTCAAGTCAGAAGCAATGGAAGCTATATACGATGGTATGTGTATACTAGGGTTTCTCATTTCCCGGTATTTTGCTTGTCCCAGGATCCCGGGATAAAAGTGAACTGTTTCCCGGGATCCCGGGAAATCCGGGGATAGAATTAATTATTTTTAAGATATACAAAATATCTTGAAATCAAATAATATAATTATTTTCCATTTTTTAAAGTAATTTTAAAGTTTTGTAACCTCCAAAATCATATTAATAATGCTGTGTTAGGTCTATAGGCCTATAATAAAAATTACCTTTAAATAACGTAGAAATTTTCACAAATAGAAAAAAATTAATTAAAGTTTGCTGGAAACTGCATACAACAACAACAAAAAAAAATTTTTTGAATTGAGTTAAAAATTAAAAAAAAGCAACTTCTAATTTAGAAGGTAATTTTCGTTTTTTAAATAAAATATAATACAAAATATTGCAAACTTTTATAAGATTTTAAAAAGCAAAGATGGTCAATACTCCGATAACTCACTCTAATTCTTATTTTAGTAATGAAAAGTCTTGCCACCGAGAATGCCCTTTCCGATTCAATTGATGTGATTGGAATAGTGTTTAATGCATTTAAGAGAAGACAGATATTATGTGTTTTTTCACCTGTAGCCTGGAAGCTTTCGAGTTCGTTTTCGAGATTGTAGTACTTCTTTCGCTCTCTAGTATTCTTGATTTGTCTACCTTGGCTGCTTTAATAGCGGCATCAAGCTTAGAGCTCGATAATTCGGCAATTCATTTGGCTTTAATAATCAGGTTTATGAAGAAAAACTTCATACTTGCAGACTTTGTACTCGTTTGTATCCTTGCCCAATTTGCACAATCTGGCGTCAGGCATTTATTGAAGCTACTGGGCATGGTTAAAACTCAAGACAGCGTAAGCACAATTATTCCAGATATTACAGGTTCCGACAAGTAAAGAATTTTTATAGTCATGCCACAAATAAGCTATATATTGATTATTGACCATTTGTGACATGCTATAACGAGCAAAAATTTAAAAAAACTAATAGGTAGGTTTAAAATTAATAAATACAAATGTATTCTGGCAGTGAATGAGTTAATTATGCTTTCTATTTGCAAAACTCCTCAACCTTAACACAAAATAAGAAAAAAAGTGAATTTTTAAGAAATTTGCGGGATTTCCCGGGATAAGAAAAATTTCCCGGGATATTTCCCGGGTTAAAAAAACAACCGGGATCCCGGGATCCCGGGATCCCGAATTCCCGTTTCAGAAACCCTAGTGTATACCAATAATAACTTACTCAGCTTCGGTGTGGAGTAATAAGGTCAGAAATACAAATCAGATGAGGTGCCTTAAGCAGGTTCAAAGGACTGCTCTTTTAAAGCTTACAAGGTGTTTTAAGACTACATCTACGGAGGCTCTTATGGTGTTGGCGGGAAAAGCGCCTCTTGAATTAATAATAGAAGAAAGAGCTTAGAGGTATTGGCTATAGAAAGGCGGAGAGGATAACAGGATCGATATTCCAATTGATCTAAATAATTATGAACGAGATATCTTAGTAAAGGAACTGCCTCACCCAGCTGAAAGTGTAAGGGTAAGGCTGCTGGCTAATGACCTAATTAAGACTGATATATATACGGACGGCTCTAGGTCTGATTCAGGCACTGGGGCCGCTTTCGTAGTTTATGAGCATAATGAAGAAATTTATAGTGACAAAGTTACATTGGAAGCATATTGCTCCAATTATCAAACTGAGTTATTGGCCATAGACAAAGCTGTTGAATAATGTATAAAACATGAACGGAAAGAAGGTATCTGTATTAATACAGATAGTCGCAGTGCTCTTCAGGCCCTTACTAACCGTAAATGTAAACATCAGCAGGTCTTTAGTATTCAGACAAAACTCAGAGAACATGGTCTAATAGAGAAGTTTTATTTTAAATGGGTCAGAGCACATGTCGGTATATATGGGAATGAACGGGCCGATTTTCTGGCCAAAGAAGCAGCCACTGGTAATGAAAAAGTGTTTAACACAATTCCACAGTCCTGGGGAAAGAAGGCATTAAAAAGTAAAATTATGGAAAAATGGTAACAGATTTGGACAAATAGTGTAAAAGAGAGGAAACCTTTGACTTACTCCCAAATATTGATGAAAGACTCTCCCATCTTAAGTGGTTTGGGAGAGAGCGTGAACTTATGATTTGTCTTCCGGAACACGATGGCCTTGGAGAATATAGGAGCAGGTTTTATTTGGATGAACAAAATGAATGTGTATGTGGAGAGGAGATGGAGACTTTGGACCATTTTATTTATGATTGCTTGGAATGGACATCTGAAAGATATTATATCGAAATAGTTGTATTGGAAGAAGAGTTACGCTGGCCCTGTGGTGTGTACCAATTAATCAGGAACAAACAGACGTATAGGCAGCTTGTTACCTTTTTTAAGAAGATTATACAGAGCAAAGTAACTCGGGTTAAATTGTAATTAATTTTCCTGAGCAAGTTGCTCAGTGGTTTTTTTTTGTTTTTTTATGTTTTGTATAATTGCATTTAAAGTGTGTCATTGTAAAGAATATTGTATCTAAGCCCCGTTATGCGAAAGCGGTGCGGGAAAAGACTGATTCCCATTAAATGTATGTATACGTGTACGTTTGTATATACTGTATAATGTTTAAACAGTATACAGGATTGTGATTTGTGAACTATTAAATAANACTCACCTAACAGAGAAATTTTGAGGTTTCATGCTGCATATTATTACCTATGTTTTAGAAGTGTCTATATGTTAGTTCATGTAATATCTATGTATTGTGTTTGCGCAGCGGAGCACCCCATGAAAGTAAATATCACTCATCGCACTTTAGTTTATTTTTTATTTCACCTTTAGAAATAAAATAGTATTTTTTTTGTAATCATTAAAACTCTCAATGAAACGCTATATTTTACTTTTATCTTATAATGTAGGAGAACATAAATTAATTGAGCCTAACATGTCCATATGGGTAAGATTAGCCCTACACTTTTAGTTACTTACTAGAAAATAAATTAAATTATTCAAATTTATGATATTCCTGTGTGATCTTTTTTTTATTCATATAAAATTTCATTAAACTATCTCATTCCGGAATTTCCCGGGATCCCGGGAAAAGAAATTATTTTTAACGTATTCCTGCTGGAGGCTAATTTCCCGGGAAATAAGAAACCCTAATTATGATGATAAATATTAATCAAATGCAACATGAGATGTCTAATGTCTCGATGTAAATAAATATTATACAATTTTATTTACGACATGAAAGAGATTAGGCCATTTAAAAGCAGAGCAGAATTATTAGTTATTTATCGCATTATCATACNATTTAAATAAGAATTAAAATTGTTAATTTGAATGTTTGAAATATAACACACGATAGGGGCGCCTCTAGTGTCCGTTATGAAACGGTTACGGGACGGACACGAAATGAATGGGTTATATATATAGATGGATGTTTCTAAAATCGAAGATATGAATGTTGTTAGTACAGCCTTATCCGAAATATTTTTTCTTAAATTTCTTCTGGTGGACAGTTATTTCAATTATTTCACCTTTTAATTCACAATTTAAACACTCGAGTAGATTTAGAAACATCGATATCGTCGGGCGCCATTTTCTTAACGAAGTGAACTAACTTTTTCCTTCGTGAACTTCGTTAGAGTTTCGTTCGAAACGTCATCACTGCAGAGCATGCGCACTGGGTGAGACTACTACTATTCGAACGATTCGTTACTAACGCGTTTAACTCGTTTGACTTTACGAACGTACCCACTGTTTAAACAGTATACAGGATTATNAGTTGCTCAGTGGTTTTTTTATTTTATTTATTTATTTATTTTTTATTTTATTATTTTTTATGTTTTGTATAATTGTATTTAACGTATAAGTCATTGTAAAAAATATTGTATCTAAGCCCCGTTATGCGAAAGCGGTGCGGGGAAAGACTGATCCCCATTAGGGTAAATTATGATTTTCATTAGATGTATGTATACGTGTACGTTTGTATATATACTGGGTACGTTCGTGAAGTCGAACGAGTTAAACGAGAATGACGTCATCGTTATTCTTATTTAGTTAGACTTTTCGAACGATTCGTTTATAACTAAACTAGTAGCCCGGGACGCTCCCTAGTGGGCGTTCTTTACAAATTTTCATGAGGCACGATTCCTTAGACTTTTTTGTTCCTATCAATATGCTCTACACCTCTGTTAAAGTCCGAATGGTAAGATTTACCCTCCGAATGAAGTGGTAGCGACCCCCCCAAACTGTTAGACCCCTGTACTAACAATAAAGTCAAAGGAACCATACCCCTACTCGCGACCCTTCGAGAAATATAAGCCCCTGAAATAATAAATTCCTATTACAAATACAGCTGTCCCTTGATAGTCCGACGTTTTTTAATCCTACATGCTCAGTAGTCCGACGCACCTCTTGTCAAGGTACCCGTCCCCGTTACGTGTCTGCTTGCACAGAAGCATGTCGCGACGTGAATCTCCCCACTCAAATTCTTACACGATGACACACATTTCGTGTGTTTTCCGTGAGCAGTTCTGTTCGAACAGTTGGAGTAGGGAATATTGTAGACTACTGCTAGTAAAACAATGCCAAATATGTAATCAATTTTGGTAATCCGACACCTCTTTGGTCCCATACCTGTCGGATTATCAAGGGACAACTGTATACTGAATTATTTATATTGTTATATTGACCACATTATAATTTATTGGCCAAATGAATAATAAAAATTTATATTGTTAACTAGCGGACCCGACAGACGTTGTCCTGTCTACACGTCTTTAATTTGAAAATTTTAAACTTTATTTAATAAGCTAAAACATTCTGGACCATTTTGATGAAAATTATTATTCAAATGTTATGACAATATCTAACGTCATTACATGTAAATTTATTACAATTAGACTAATCGATAGCGTGTGAGTATGTGTAATGAAATCTTCAACTTTTTTTTAATTAAAGGTAAAAAAGCTTACACTCAAACTATTTTATTTAAAAAATATATTTTTTTATTTACAAAAACTTAATTTATCGTAATGCCATTGGATGTACAATATTTTTGGTTAAACCCTGAGGTGTATAAATAAATAAATTCGATGGTTTTCCAACTCTGGAACACGCAACATATAATTGGCCGTGAGAAAAACATGGGTTTTCTAAATCTAAGCCACAAATTGTCATTGTTTGGCCTTGTGACTTATTTATAGTCATAGCATATGCTAAGCGGATTGGAAATTGTAAACGTTTGAATGGTATAATCGAATCTGAAGGAATCATTGGGATCCGTGGTAAAAGTACAACTTCACCTTGAAATTTTCCACTCAAAATAGTGGCTTCAAGAATGTTGCCCATGATTTTTTTTACAACTAATCGTGTGCCATTACACAATTTTGGGGCATTTAAATTTCGAAGCAAAATTATAGGTGAGCCAATTTTAAGTCGCAAATTATGTGGTGGCATTCCAGGTAAATCTAGTGAATTTAGAAACTCTACAGGATAGTTGACAACTTCTTCAGGATCAACAACAGTGTCAATCGATTTAAATGTAATTTCATCACCAGGCAATGACTGTTGTATTTTAAAATTGATGGCGTCAACATCTAAATTTTTTGCGGCTAAAATAGCTCGCTCTCGCAGCCATTCATGATTAGTATAATTATGTCTTAAATCTGGAAAGATACTTGTTATTAACTCATCTTTGGTAGCCACCATGTTGCAAAAATTCTCTGGAAGTCGAATATATTGTGTATCTTCATACAATTGAATTTTTCCGTTGCCAATGTCTAACAATTGTTCAGAGAATCCTGACGCTAATGGATCATTTTGAAGTCGAACGCGCATATTAATAGTAAGGCATAATTTAGTGACACTTGACCATAGATAAGATTCTTTCAAACATGCGTTTATTTCGTCTGCATATGTCGCGCGTGGAATGACTGGTAATGTTTGTCTGAAATCACCAGACAGCAGCAGTAGAGCACCACCGAAAAGCCGAGCATTATTTTTGATATCTTTCAGGGACCTGTCGAGAGCTTCAAGCGAATGCTTGTGGGCCATTGTACATTCATCCCAGATAATAATTTTACATTTTCTCAAAACTTCAGCCATGCCTGAATGCTTCTTTATGTTACACATAGCTTCGGGATTTGTATGAACGTTCAAAGGTAATTTAAGTGCTGAATGCGCAGTCCGTCCACCATCAAGTAACGTTGCTGCAATGCCTGATGAAGCAATGGCCAATGCAATATGATTTTGAGATCGAATCCGCGCAAGTATCAGTGCGATAATAAATGTTTTACCAGTGCCACCTGGAGCGTCTAAAAAAAAGAATCCACCTTGTTGTGTTGCAATTGAAACGTTAATTTGATCATATACATTTCGTTGTTCAGCAGTAAGCAATTGTTCATTTTCCGCAACAAAAGTAGCCAAAGAAGTCTTATCGAACTGGTGTTCACGTTGAACATCGCTGTTGATGATGTCTACTGCTGGGCGATTCGGCGCTGGCATTCCAAAATGGATGAGCGGCATGTTTGAAATAAGAATACAAATATCCTCAATCATTATTAATGACTCGTTGTATATTTCGGCGGAGAATTCAATATTAAGATTTTGATTAGTAATTCTAGTCCGATGCAAAATATCCTCACTCATTGAGTCTTTATATTTGTTCCACAGAGCAGATGCATCAGACGGAAAACACGTTGTCAATATTATTGAAAATAATTGACGAATTTGTTGTGGAGATGAGCTCAGTGCTGCATCTGCAAGTGTGAGATCCCAATGGTTATCATCCTCCAATAAATGTAACTCACGACACGCATCGAAGAAAGAGTCGTATGAAGTACCATTGACTTTTCGCAAATATTGGAAGGACGTCGGTCCAGGGACGTTAACCAGTAATAAACGCAAAAAAAAACATTCGCGTTGCTTAGGATGAACTGTATATAATCGACCTAAAGTATTTGTCATAAATATATCAGCGAATCCTGGGACTGGAATGCCTCGTTTCCGCGGTTCCCAATTCTTTGATTGTTTATTGAATGTAAAAAATTTAGGAACATCAGTGTACATCAACGTCCTTGCGAATTGACCAACAGCATCTTGTCGACTACAAAGGTTAAAAAATTCAGTAAGAGTTGTTTTTGGAGCCGTCAAAGCCTGTTGTAGTGCAGTTTCTTCTGTAAAGTAAACACGCTGTCCGTTTTCAAGATGCACAGCCAAATGTATAACAGCAGGATCCCTTTCATGTATAGGGAACGTAAAAATGCGCCAAATAGCTTCGTTGCTACTTATGTATCGACCCATTTGATAACGTGTTATTTCGTCATTGTCGTTTACATTTTGAACAGCAAATATAGCTTTATCACTACCCTTGTGAACATACTTACAAATGTATTTGATAGACTTCACCGAACTGCATAGTTCAACGTTGATGTGCGCTTTGTAGGTTTTGCACAGCAATGGCGAATATGGAACTACCCAGCGATTATCAATATCTACTCTCACACCATTTGACAGACGCAATTCATATGATTGACCACCATTGTCTACGTCTCTACGTCGATAAGATGGATAACTGTCCATATTGGTGATAGTATCAGTTTCACATGGTTTTGGAAAACGTTTTGTACATTTTCCATTATCCATACATGGCGACATCATGTTTAGAGTGCCACATGGACCATGGATCATATTTGTAGTAACAATGTTAAACAATTCTGGATCAACATTCGGATCTGGAATTTCCGCTGAAATAATTTTGTCAATTTCTTCCGCGCGTATTTTATCCACCAACCAAATTAAAATATGCGCATGAGGTAAACCTCGTTTTTGCCATTCAACAGAGTAAAGCCAACAACGCGTTTCACCAAATACCGAGTAATGTGTAATCAAATTCATCAAAGATTTTAATTTTTGTTTAAAGACACGTGCAGTGACATCATGACGGTGCATCGATGTTTGACCTGGCAACAGTAAACTTTTGATTTCATCC
>NW_019386640.1:40079-44148 GCF_000671375.1 Centruroides sculpturatus | reverse complement strand
AAATCAATGATTTTAAACTTTTGTCGTCAATAATATCAAAATAGCCGTTAAGTCAGAGTCGAATTATTACACAAAATAATTTTTGAATTGTACAGTACAAGTATAAATAATATAAATACTTTTATATTATTTTCTATCACTATAATTTAATTCTTAATTACGAACTTCTAAGAACTTCTGATCTAAGAAGTGAATTTCCGTTTATTAAGAAAACCAAAAGCGATCACATCGTAAAATGTGAAAAATGTAATGGTGAATTTTCTATTTTGCACGGCGGGAAGAATGATATTTCAAAGCATTTGGAGACACAGAAACATATTGGCAGAAAGACTTATGTCTTATCATGTTAGTAATCACAATCATAGCTTCGGGTCAATGGATAGTTCATCGCAAATTATCAAAATATTATTCAACAAAAAATTTGCCTGTGCTAGAACAAAATCCGAGGCAATTGTATGTAATGTGCTTTGCTTATATGCATTGTCAGAATTTAAAAGAAAAAACTAGAAAAAACAAATTTTATTTTCATATATTCAGTCGCATCTAATCATAAGGATAGAAAAATATTTCCAACCGTTATTAGATTTTTTGATTCGGAAACAGAAAATTAGAATTTTAGATTTTGTATTGAATATCATTGCCTGGCAAAGTACACAGCCCTGGTTTGAACACAATCAAGCAACTGTTTTTCAAAATGCTGTAAAATTTATTGAAGATGACAAAATTTCGGTGGTCGAAGTAGCAAAACGAAATTTAAAATTTAAAATATCAGCGTCAAGAGCGGTTAGAAAAAAATTTTCTTTCATTAATCATCCATAACAGTATAAGTCAGTTAGAAAAACAAGGTGTAATAAATTGCGCAGGTTTCGTGAATCACGTCAAAAAATTCTATAGTGAGTAGCAGCTGGCATGATGAGATGGGAAAGCGCGTGAGTTATAACTCGACACTACCGATTTGACGTCATACTGTGAGATGGTACTACGTGACACGTTCAACACGTTGGGAGTTGTAACACTAAAAACTCAAGACTAAGGGCTTTGATTAGTCACCTGAATGACGTCAACCCACCGAATTTAACTTCACACTTGATCTTTATGCATTTACCAACCGAATCATACAGAATAGATAATTTTAATAGTGTGATTATTTTTTTTTTAAATTTAATATAGGCGCACGAAAATTTATACTTTGTTACAGATATTATTCATAAAAAGTTCAAAAAAGGTGATTTTTTGAATTTGTTTATCAATATAAATGTGGGGAAAAAAGTAAAGTTGCATTTGTACTGTAATGTTTTCATATTAAGCTATTTTTTAAAAAATCCTTTTTTATTTTTTGTTAATATAATACTAATGAATAACTATTTCTAGATTCCTTGTATGTGCTGTATACTTGGTTGCGTAGGGAAATATAAAGTGAAGTGATATCCAGTGTCTATATGTAAGATTGCACAGGATTTGATTTGAAAAGCAAACCAATGAATTAGAGAATTTGTAGAAAAAATAACTTATTATTTAGAATGTTTTAAAAATTATGCATTAATTAAAAAGTATGAATTATGTTTAGAAGAAAATATATATTAAATTGTTAACTAATCTACATTTCCAGTTAGCATATTCTATTGTAATCTATATATATAAATGTATGTATGTCTGTCTGTCATTCATGCATTACTACACCATTTATCCGATTGCCATGAAACTTTGGGAACTTGTTTAATACACTCCCGCGAAGGTTTCTGGAACAGTACATTTATCCTACGCAGTGGCGTAGCGTGAGTGTCAGCCACCCGGGGCGGAAGAAAATTTCGCCCCACCTTATTTAGGTATCTGAATTGAAAATACTAAAATTCAGTTTCGTCACAGAATAAGTAATGAAAAATTCCGTACTAGTGTAGCCACCTTTTGAAAATCGCTGACCCGGACGGCAGATGTGGTTTGTTCGAACAGAAGTTCCTGACGCATGCGTATCTCATTTTGCGTTGCGAAGAATAATGTGCAGTGCATGCTGGTTCTAAATCAGTTACAGTTAGCGACTAAAGAGACTTGAGTAGGAGTAACGTAAGTGACCCAGATGACCTAGCTCTATTTCATATTGGAGGTGTATACAGTAGAGCCTCGATTATCCGACTAAATTGGGGACTGGGGTTGGTCGGATAATTGAAAAGTCGGATAACCGAAAAGTATAAAAAATGTATTATTAGTGTAGTATATTATTTTATCCCATGTAATTAGTATATTAGTATATCGCTATTAACCTGCTATGCGTTGAATTTTCGTCGATGTTAAGCCTAACAAAAATTTTTTAAAATAATAATCGTCGCTATTGTATCGTTAAAAATTAGAAAATTAAGCCTCGTTTAAATACTGGCTCCCTTTCATGGTCGATACAGTGTTGCCAGCTAAAACACGTAAAAGTAATATTAAAGTAGCCAAGACATAACCAAATATTGTAGTGCCATATCACTAGCGGACATTTGCAGACTAGGACGGTCGGTTAACCGATATGACGGTTGATCGGGGGTCGGATAATCAAGGCTCTACTGTATACATATATATACGAATAAATCGTACAAGCAACAATAAAAAAGGTCGACAGATTGTGCACGAAATCTCGGACTGTCCGGATGGATGGTAACACTATTCCGTGCTCATTTCAATCGGTCCGAATCGTAGGTGGACGAAAATATGAAATAAAATAGTTCAAATTCTCACAAGATATCATTATTATTTATTGTGAAATTTTGCCGCCCCCTAAAACGTAATTTTGCCGCGCACCTAAAAAGTGCTTCTCGGGACAAGCCGCCCTTGCCACTGATCCTACGATAAATGGCGCGCGGGTATACGAGCATTTCAGCACGGTTAAGACTTGAAACTTGAAATTTTGTACACAGTTAGGGAGAGTACGTCACGAGAACGCACACTAACAAGGGATTTTTCGAGATCCTCCCGCGGGGAGAGAGCATTAAGGCTTAACCAAGAGAACGGTTTCTACTGTACTATTTTAGATGCCATTTTTTTGTTTTTAATTACGTTTAGTCTTCATTGACTACTTAAAGATATTAAATTGATAACATTTCAGACATTTTTATAAATATTTTTTTATATATTTCGATTCTTTAACCAAATGTTCGAACCGTTTTAAATTCGAATTTTTTCTGCTTATTGGTTCGATTATAGAACGATTGCAAACGTTCCAGAAAATTCATCAAATTAAAAGCAGTTCGTTTTATTCTCAGCTGTAGGTGTTATATAACAATTACTATGGTTGTTGAAATATTGAATGTAAATAGGGTTTGCTTGCAAAATCCGCGCGAGCGAAACCGCGGGTAACAGCCAGTACAGTAATACCTCGACTTACGCTACCCCGACTTACGCGAACCCGGAATGACGCGATTTTCAAATCTCGTCGATTCGTCTTTTGTTTGAGCGCCACGCAACTCTCGATTACTCACTCCCCCCACACTATTGTTCGGCTTACATGTTCGGACGTGTCGCGCGGAATCGACGCATAGCTACAATTTATTTTGTGTTATTTATTTCTGCGTTTGTTATATCTACGGAGACTCGAGAGACTCTATGTGGTGATTTCTTGTAACCTTGAACGAATCAAAAGACGAGATAAGATTAACGAGAACATTTATTAGCTTACATACATCCGACTTGGATTTTACACAAATTGCGAAAATACAAGTTTCTTTAAGGTTAAAAATACTGTATTGTCTAATAGAGAACGTAAAAAATAAACTTAATTTGCAATTTACATTTGTTGTTTTTGATTATTTTATTACTTGTAGCCTGGGACGTCCCCTAGTGGGCATTATTTACAAATTGCCATTACCCGTTGAATGGGTTAATAGATATCAAAATATTACCTTATATTACCTTAATTATTTCAAACCTTATCGTCTTACGTAGTGCTTCAAACCTATTCGGTTTTTCGTTATTCGCCCTTTAGTGAACATTACTTGCATTCCGTGACAATAATAAATTCCTATTACAAATATACTGAATTATTTATATTGTTATATTGACCAAATAATAATTTATTGGCCAAATGAATAATAAT
>NW_019386640.1:1054-37020 GCF_000671375.1 Centruroides sculpturatus | reverse complement strand
AAAAGCACTGGATATCCACTACCTAGTATTTCAACTTTAAATAAAAAACTACATGGCCTAAATTTTTGTCCTGGAATTTTAACTTGTTTGTCGCCATATTTACAACAAAAAGTGTCATCGATGAAACCGGTTGAAAAAATCTGTGCAATATCTTTTGATGAAATGGAAGTTCAGGAGGCACTAGCTTATAGTAAACAGTATAAGTCTTTTCTTGGACTAGTAACTTTTGGGAACACTTCTGTAAAAGCAAATCATTTATTAGTGTTCCTCATCAGAGGCCTCTCAACATCTTGGAAACAAATTATTGCCTACCATGCAACTGCATCTTCAACAAAAGGTGAAGATATTAAGAATTTTTTGTTTCATGTAATTGAACACTTGAAAGCTATTGGCTTAAATGTGGTAGCCGTTGTGTCAGACATGAATTCCTGCAATGTGTCCTTTTGGAATGCTGTCAATGTGAAAGTAAATAGAACTACAAGAAGAACTTATTTTGAATGGAATGATGGAAGTGTAATAAACGTGTTTGCTGATCCTCCCCATCTTTTAAAAAATATGTGGATGTCACTTCAAAACAATATAGTGAAACTAAGTCCAGATATTCTTGAAAATGAAGGACTACCATCATCTGAAGTAAAATTTGCACATGTAGTGAACCTATGGGAGCTGCAGAGAAAAGATGATTTAAAACTGTTATATCATTTGGAAGAAGGTGACATCAGACCTTCTCATTTTCAAAAAATGGATGTGGGAAGAGCTGTTAGATTCTTTTCAGTGAAGACTGCTGCAGCATTAGAAACTGCAGTTGCTTTAAAACTTTTACCACCAGATGCACTTTCTACAGCTTGGTTTGTTCGCCTTTTTTGTCAATGGTTCCAAATAATGAGTGCACGTACACAATTAAAATCTGTCACTGCTAATAATTTTGACACAAAGAAAAAACTAATGGACTCGTTTGTTGAAGTAATATCAACATTAGAATTTGATAAAGGGTGGAAACCTGTACAAACTGGTACCATATTAAGCACAATATCATTATTGAAAGTTTGTGAACATTGCTTTAAAAATGATTACAAGTTTGTGTTGGGCAGTAGACTCACCCAAGATGCTCTTGAGAACGTTTTCTCAACAATAAGAAGCAAAACTAAGTCAATGCCCACTATATTAGATTGTGTAACTGCCATTAAATTGGTGTCTGTTGCACAGTTTCTTGAAAAAGAACCAAACTTGAAGTCAGGATATGCACAAGATAATGATCACAGTTTATTAAACATTTTGGATCCAAAAGAAAGACAAGCTGAACCTCAACACACACATTTTGATGACAATGTGACAAAGAGGCTAAAAAGTGCCATTGAAATGAATGATAACACAAATGTTGTTCACAAGAATTCACTTTTTTATATTGCAGGTAGCTGTGTCCACTCTTTAATGAAATCAGCTTGTAATGACTGCCAAGCAGAAATGACAGGTGATGTAGATGACCTAACTAAAGCAGGACAAGATAGCCTTCTTTTGGAATATACATCATATGGGGGGTTAATATATCCCAGCATGAAAGTATATAATATTGTGAAGGCAGCAGATGCTGCCTATACAGAAATTCAAATGGAATTACTTCAAGGAAAATATCATGCAGATGATGAATTTGTAAATATTGTCCTGAAGTACTGCAAGACAACATTACCTTCATGTTGTGAGGTAATGAAAAAAATAATACAGCATTTTGTTACTGTAAGATCATATGAAACAGCAAAGAACACTATTACAAAATCCAAAAATAAAACTTACTCAACAAATAGTGCATCAAAATAAATGTTTTCTTTGCATCTGATTTTGTTTTTGTTATCTTTTGTTTATCTTTTATTATAACTGGTCACAAGAAACACATAGGGTTAAAAATATAACAATGCAAAAATGAAATAATTACAATCACAATATGACAATATAGCTGTATTTAATAATAAAAGAAACTGAAAGCAAAGACCTGGTGTTTCCGTTGACTCTTGAGACTCGAATTAGAATAGATCCTTGATTCAAATTAAAATTAATTTGAATCAAAGAACTTTAATTAATTAATTAACAAATTTTAATTAATTTGTGATAAATACATTTTACATGCACCAAATTTCCCAAGTTACTGTTGCACTTGGTTTTTCCAATTGATCTTGCGTTAACTTTTTTTCGCGTGTAATTTTTTTCCGATCTAAATTATACTTGTTTTTAAATTTAGCTGTATTTTATAACTGTAGTTGCATTAAATTTTGACAAAGTTTATCATTTCGACCTTGCAAAATCTTAAGATACAGTTGAATTTATGATTACAGTATTTTCGTGTCTCTTCTATTGAACTTCTATGAGAATCGTCTGCTTTCTAAGGACCAAAATGGCGGATGAGCATACCTGGGTTATCTAGCGCCTTAGACCATAGTCCCAAACCGGGTGACGTCAGAGGTAGAGGTCCCCACTTTTTCGGTTGACGTGTTCAGGTTCGGACGTTCATCTCGTGCTCTCCGACTTTGTCTACATGATCGGCGTTGTCTTAATCTTCTGTACATAGAGTTGTAATTATCGGTAAATAAACTAGTAATAACGCTATTCGGATCCTTCCTTCAATCCTAGAATACATGCCTGGACACCACGTCAATCCTGTTCGTGGATGCGATCGGATTGAACGATCTGATCGACTTCGACTATTTAGAGGAACCGTTAATGGTCCCTTCAACGTTTTAAAACTTCGGCCTCAACCTCGCTAATCTATATCTATATACAGTAGAAACTCGATTATCCGGACTAATTGGGGATGAAGGTAGTCCGGATAAGGAAAAATCCGGATAATCGAAAAAACAATAATTGACATTTACTACATACAATACGAATAATTTTTAATTGTCTAGATTTACATATACTGTAGCTTCAATATTATTAAATTATTNAACCGTTGCAAGGATCTAGACGGCAGATTTTTGCGAGGCCCTTGTCCTTTGTGCAAAGTATGTGAATTGAAAGTAGGTATTTCTGATGATTGACGAGAAATGCAAAAGTTATAAATAAATAAATTTAGAGTTTTAAAATACTATATTAGAGGATTTATAAAAGTTAACAAACGTAAAGACAACAAATTATTAATGATGATAAACTAAAGCACATAAATGCCTTAAAAGATATACACAGGGATTTAAAAATGATGTTTGCGGCTTTTCCTAAGACTAAAATCTGTAATTAAAGTACAATAATCTAACGAATGAGCTACGTCATTTTCAATTGAAAGAATTGCAAGGGCTGAAAGCCAATCTTGTGAAATCAAATTCCTCAAATATGTTTTAATAATTTAACCTCGATAAACTCCTTTATGCAGACACAACTGTCACAGGTGTGGTGGCAATAATTCTCAGGATTACTTCAATAGTGGGGTGCACTTCAATTAAATTTTTTTCTATTATATAGTTCAGCACCAAGATAATGTCATCATTTCCTTCATATACACGGATAAACATATTCAGTTCTTCATGCAATTCATGTCCATCAATATGAGATGTTTCTCCTACTATTAGAGATACAGCAGAACCTCGATTATCCGGACTAATTGGGGATGAAGGTAGTCCAGATAAGGAAAAATCCGGATAATCGAAAAAAATAATAATTGACAGTGAAAGACATGTACATATAGTATGAATAATTTTTATTTGTCTAGATTTACATATACTGTAGCTTCAATATTATTAAATTATTTTTTATTAAGAAATTCAATTATCGATTTTTGTTTAAAGCTAGCAATTCTTTTTGAAGCTGCTAAATCGCGAATACTTTTAAGACATATAAGTTGTCCTGAGTTACACTCTTCTTGGCTCTCAAACCACTTCATGGCGACATCTAAACACTGAAAAGCTTCAGAATGTGTAGGACCAATATCTCTTACTTCGCAAATCTTTTTTTCGTCTTCTCGATCTTGTTCATCTGAGGCAGATATTTCTTGAATTATTTCCTCTTCACTCAAAATTTGCAATCCAGGATCGTTCGCATCGCAATTTAACCACTCGGTTACATCTTCTTCGTCACATTCAGCCCATATTGAAATTTGTGTTATTACTTCCGCAATGTCTCCTATACCACTTTCTACTGTGTTTTTTACTATGTTACTGGAATGTTCTAATGGTCTTTTCAAAATTTTGTTCCATGATTTTCTCAAAGTCGATACATCTACAGAATTCCAACTCTCTGCTGCCATGTAGCAAGTCTTTTAAATTTATTATCTTATGGAAGCTAATAACTGTTTCTTCGTTATTTTCAACTGCTAGCAATAATACTCGAAGCATCTGTTTTCTATATGTGGGAGTCTGTATCTGCCTGTTGCATTGGCACATACCATAATAGTGGCACGTTCTTTACTAGTTTTATATCCTGGTGTAGTATTTTCACGCCTTGATGCTAAAGATTTGTTGGGTAGTTGCTTCCAATTTAAACCGGTCTCGTCAGCATTGTAAATAAATTCTTCGTCGAATCCTTCCTTCTCCACGAACTCTTTCAATGTGTCAATGAAAGTGTTTGCTGAAGGTATGTCAGCAGACAGCTTTTCCCGTGAACTTCAAGTTCCCTGATACCATGTCGTCTTTTGAATTTTTCTAGCCAGCCGAATTTGCTTTGAAGGTGGGATCTCCATTTAATCTTGTATCGAAAAATATTGCTTTTTCAGACAATAATGGACCAGATATTGGCTGTCCATACGATCGTCTTTGTATGAACCACATAAACAAACACTCTTCAACTTCTTCATTTCTTGATTTTTTCATAACTTTACGCTCTGATGTGCCATCTTCTGACATTAAACAATCAGTAAACTTCATAATTTTTTCACTTTGTTTTTTTATGTCTGAGATCGTTGATGTTCCAACACCATATTTATCAGATAAAGAACGTCCAGATTCACTGCGTTTCAAAGCATTGATTATATCCAATTTGTCTTTTAATGATAACACAACGGGTTTTCTTTTTGATGACATATCGATAATATTAAAAATAAATATTGTATTTAAACTGTGATAAAATTTTCAAGAAGAAAACGTTCGTATTAAATTTGGACTACAGTACTACTAATCAGCACTAACACACTGCCTGTTGTTTAAAGGCCCTCTGGTGGCGCAAGAAGACGGATTATATAAAATAAAAAGCAGTTAAAACTGTCAAATTTTTATTCATAAAAATGCAAACTATTTATCGTTTTATGACGAGTAAACTATTTCGTCGCGTTCACGGCTTTTAAGTATAGTAATGCATAAACCTTTGAGGCGCGAGGCCCTTCGGACCGCGAGGCATAGGCGGTAGCCCACGTCGTCCATGCCTTACGCCGTCTTGGTCATAGAAATGATGTAATTTGAATATAAATTATTTATAAATACGTATGTCAAGTTATATTTTTATTACTACGTAAAATATATTTAAGAGTTTACGACCACTGTGNTACAGGAGCTTCCACTCTGCCACTAATATTCTAATATACAATAGCCATTTTTTTTCCACGTGTAGTATGGAAATTTGTAATAAGTTACATAATGCGGTTATAATAAAATATTGTGCGATTATTTTCATATAATTAAAATTAATATTTACTTATTTTTTTGAAAATACGAGGGAAGCGGCGCTTCCAACGCTTCTAATGACGGCACGCTACTGGGTGTTTGTATGTGGTAGTAGCCCCAAGTTTCCATTCGTGCACTATGGTGGTTGCGTCTCGATAGCTATAATACCCTATTCACACTGTACATTTTAAGCGGGATTAAGGTTTAAGCAGAATTAAGTTAAGTCGCATTGCCGAAAACAAGATTAACTACTTGTTNGATGTAATTTGAATATAAATTATTTATAAATACGTATGTCAAGTTATATTTTTATTACTACGTAAAATATATTTAAGAGTTTACGACCACTGTGCTGGGTGAGACGTTGTTGAAACAAAAAAAGTTATGCATTCCATCACGTACATAAACAGGGTCGTAATTCGCCAAAAACAAATCAGCAAATTCGTAAAATTTTTGTTTATTTTGAAATATCCGGATAATCGAAAATCCGGATAATGGAGGTTCTACTGTATATATATATGGACGTGTAGCCAAAAGTTTCCATTCGTGCACTATGGTGGTTGCGTCTCGATAGCTACAATACCCTATTCACACTGTACTGTACATTTTAATCGAGATTACGGTTTAAGCAGAATTAAGTTAAGTCGCATTGCCGAAAACAAGATTAACTATTTGTTCACACTAAGTAATTAAAGCGAATTATTCGCTTAGACCTCAAGAGGATGTACTCAATATTACATTTTAAATAAAATCAAACTTTTACTTATTTTTGATAAATCATGATAAATTAATTTATATTTAGAAATTTAAAATATAAATAACTTATTTAAAATGCACAAGACTTCAGTTAAAAGTTATTGACATTTATTATCAGTGATGTCGTTGTCATTGGCAGCACGATTCTTACAATGTTTATATCACTTTAGTGACAGAACTGTGAAAAGAATGGATTCTGAACAGAAATTTATATTATTATTATTATTTAAACTTTTTGTACTGAAGCAGCGTATATGTGCTATCAGAGAAGGGTCTCGTTTGTTCGAACATTTGTACATCTGCTTCCGCCATTATTCTTGAACTTGTGGTGGACCACGAGGAAAGCTTGAAGCGACTTAAGCTGAGCCAGTTGTTGGTAGTTAAACTTGTTTAACGTTAAGCCAGTTTCGTTCGTATTTCATACCTTAAGTTGGCTTAGTCATTTAAGCTGGCTTAAAATCTACAGTGTGAATAGGGTATAAAGGTGCGGGAAATATGAAGCTAAAAGTGGTTGAAAGTGGTTTCCTATTTCGATTTTAAAAATGTTCGAATTCAAATTCGAAAAATATTCGAATTAAATTTCGAATATTGGTTCGATTATAGAACGATTGTAAACGTTCCAGAAACGTTGAAAATAGTTCGTTTGACTGGAAGTGAACAGGAGACGTTCAAAAGTAAAATCAGGACCAGATCTCTAATTAGTCTGAAAACGGGTGACCTAATTGGGTGTGTTCTTTTATTTTTCCGCGTAACTCCGCGCGAGCGACATCCGTTTAAAAATTCCAGCGGAACGCGTTTCTAAATTACGGTCGGAGTGCGCGCCGTCGAACGGCAAAAACGGCCGCTTGTAGTAGTAGTTTACGGTGGAAAGCAACATGGCGTCTTCCACGGCTAAAATAGTTTCGTTTCGGGGTCCATTATCTGGTTTTATCAATGAAAATTTAGAAGTTGTGAAAGCGCGAGTTAGGGCACGTGGTGATGTAAGTGTCTTTTCGAATTTTTTTCCGATGGTAGCTGGCATTCTAATTTTTTCGTGGCTATTTCGAATGCTCTTTCAACAAATAATCCATTTTGTGATTAAATTTTACAGATTCAGATTCAGATTCAGATATTTATTTTGTATATGTCACAAGACATATCCCGGTGCCGCTTGTGCATAACCGGGTGAATACAAGTATATAATATTAATTACATAATATATGAGTATAACCTTGATTACATAAAATATGAGTAAAATTAAATACATAATATATGATTATAATATATATACATTTTTAAATAATAAACGCGTACAATAGTATATAGTTAATTGCACGCGCGTGCAGTAACTTATTGCAGAAGCATCTTGTATTGCAGGACAACACTTATGATGTGCCATCAAAGGCAATACTCTCACACTCAATTGATACACAGTATCATTTGTAATCATNATTATCTTAATCTTCACTATCGTTACTTTTTGCCCACAAATAAAAACCCAGCAAAGCGGGTCCTTGCAGCTAGATTCTAGATTACTTAGAAAAACATTCTTTTATATATAAAAAAAACTATATTACATACAAATGTACGAACAAATAAAAACCCAGCGATGCGGGTCCTTGCAGCTAGTAAGTTTATAAAAATCAATGAGTGGATCATTTAAAAAGTTCGCTTGAGTTAGTGTTTGACCCGCAGATCATAGGTTCGCCACCACTACACTACACCTTTTAAAAATTTTCTGTTTACTTTTTCCATGAGATTATAGCAACGACTGAAAAAATTCTATAAAATATATGTTGGCTACTTTCAATAATGAACATTAACAAATACTATAACCTCTGTAAACTATACTGGAATGAAAAATTTATATTCTTGTGTAATTATTAAACAGTACAAAAGTTAAAAGTTATTAGATGTTCGAAGTTTAATTTAATTTGAACACTTACAGTTTAAAAGGTATATATAAACGATTAACACATTAAACGGTACAAATAAGATATAGAAATAACATTGTATCTGCTATCAAAACATTAAAAAAAAATTGAAAATGCATTACCAGTCACAGATTTTCTTATAATGTTGTTACATCTCTATTGACAAAACTGTTTTACATAAAAATAAAATGGAACCCATCAGTATGAGTCACCAAAAAAACATCAGTTTTTCACTTCTGACTGCTCGGTCTTCTGTCTTTGCTTAATATTATCCCAGTCGAATACGGAGTCGTATTGATAATTAAGTGTGCGAAATAAATTGCTAAATAATTGCCTCAGGTACGTATAATTCGGTGTTTCATCAAAGCGGAGACCTCGACAGTAATTCAAGTACGTTGCAAATTCGGCCGGAAATCCCTCACAAAGAACTTCTACTGGTATCGACATTTTTTTTTCACTTACTTTTTCATATTTTTGTTTTTTGGTTGCTGCTGCTAAGCCTTGCCACGGTAGACTTCCACGATTAAAATACATTAACACGTATCCTATCGACTCCAAATCGTCCCTCCGACTTTGTTCAATACCCAAATGGGTATTAATGCTAACATAATTGGCAGTACCAGCCAAATTTCTATCCTCACGATAAGGTATATGTTGTCTACTGAGAATATATGATTTTGCTAAACCAAAGTCTATGAGATAAAGCATATTGCGATGTCTTCCAATTCCAATAAGAAAATTATCTGGTTTAATGTCTCGATGAATGAAATTCTTATTGTGAACATATTCAATTCGTTCAATCATTTGATCAGCTAGCATTAAAACAGTTTTCATAGTAAAACGTCGTAAACACAATGTAAAAAGTTTTTCTAAACTTGGCCCAAGAAGATCCATGACAAAAGCGTTATACTTTTTTTCTCGTCCATACCATAATATACGAGGAATACCGACACCACCTTGAAGAAATTCATATAATGTACTTTCGTAGAGTAGTCGTGAATTCTTTACCTTTCTTGACTCCAATTTTATAGCGACCCGCTCCTCATTTGTAATGTCGATGCCAAGATAAACTTCCCCGAACGAACCACTTCCTATCTTACACATGGATTGATACTTTCCACCGACGATAAATTTTTTTCTGGGTGAACTACTGGCGCTAGCCATTTTCTTGTAACGTATATCTAGCGTTCCACTGACTTTTTATAACCTTACAGTGATCTCAGCCACCTTATAAAGAGCACGTGCTTACTGAGTATCTGTAAACTCAGCCACCTTATAAAGAGCTTACTGAGTATCTGTCAACTGCACGTGCAGCTGACGTAATATCTGTAAACTGCACCTGCAGCTGACGAGGTATGTGTAAACTGCACGTGCTCGTTTTAAGTTGGTAAGGCTGTTTGAAAAATTTTACCCAGTAGTATTCCATAAAATGAATCGATTCTAGACTAATGTGACTCGAACTTTTTCAANTCCCAGATGATAATTTTACACTGTATCAGCACGGTGGCCATGGACGATTGTTTTTTAATGTTGCATACTGCGTTAGAGTTATTTTGAATATTTAATGGCAGCTTAAATACTGAATGAGCTGTTCTGCCTCCATCCAATAAAGTTGCCGCAATGCCCGATGATGCAACGGCCAATGCGATGCCATTATTTGATCGTATTTCAGCAAGAATTAGCGAAATAAGGAATCTTTTGCCACTTACACCAGGTGCATCCAAAAAGAAGAACCCACCTTGTCCTGCTGAAACTGCGAGCATAATGCGGTCATAAATGGTTCTTTGTTCGTCATTCATTAGTTAAAAAAGATGTTAAGGGTGAACAACCGTTATCACTTAGGGGTATGAAAAATAAATAGTAGCCTATTCTCAGACCTACTGAATATGCATATAAAATTTGGTAAAAATCGGTAAAGCCGTTTCGGAGGAGTAAGGTAACTAACATTGTGACAAGAGAATTTTATATATAAGATGATGATAAATATTAATCAAATGCAACATAAGATTTCTAATGTCTCGATGTAAATAAATATTTTATACAATTTTATTTACGACGTGAAAGAGATTAGGCCATTTATAAGCAGAGCAGAAGTATTAGTTATTTATCGCATTATTATACGTTATTACATGTTGATTTTAATCCATTTTTAAAATGAAATGATGCTTTAATATTTCTATTAATGATAAGGTGACCAAATATCCCGCTTTTGGCGGGACAGTCCCGATTTTTAACAAGTTGTTCTGCACCCCACAGTGTTTTAAAAAAGTCTTGAAATTTTGGAAAAATTAAATTTTTGTCAATTATGTGTCATGAACTTGCGTCTTATGTTTTAAATTCGGTAAAGATCGTTACGTATTGTGGCTGTAGGCCATATTAGATGCATACAAATAATTCCCGTATAATGCGGTACTTCTATTGCACAAATTCACTCTAACACGGTTCGAGAATTGGAACCATCTCCGTATAACACGATGGTTTTATAGCACGGGTTAACTCTAACACGGTTCGGAAATTGGGTGATACCCTCGTACAACATGAAATGTAATAATGGATTCGTTCTCTTATACTTCCGCGTAACTCCGCGCGAGCATTCTAATTATTTTCGTGACTACTTTGAATGCTCTTTCAACAATAATCCATTTAATGGTTAAATTTTACAATTGGAACCCTTCTTTTGCCTCTAATAGCTCATTTTAGAATTATATATTTCTCCACACGATATTATCGATACTGCGGGCGCCATCGTTTTTCGTTCACCGTGATTCCTAAATGCCTACAAACAACAGCGCACTCCCGTTGCAGAGCGACCGCTATTAACGAACGTACTCAAAAACTGTTACCAGTTGATGATGCTCATGCTGAGATGATATAAAATGAATAATCCTCTGGTAAAATATTTACTTAAATAATAAGTATTTTACCTATGAAAAAAATGAATAATAAATTCGATTTAAATAAATATTTAACACCATAATAAAAAGTAAAATTCATCTGGATACGAGTCCAATTTTTCTTGCCATGTCTAATCACCAGGAACAACTATTTCCATTGAAGAGACAACCTTCCTTTAGAGGCTATGCCTCTGCACAAATAGGCAAAACAGTTTAAAATGTCCTCAGGTGACAATCACAACACAATTAAAAATATAATATTTCTTTGTAAAAAAGGGCTGGCAGAATTACAATTTAATAAAAAGTAAAATTCTGAAAAATTGGACTCGTATCCAGATGAATTTTACTTTTTATTAAATTGTAATTCTGCCAGCCTTTTTTTTACAAAGAAATATTTTACAGCATGTTTTTTTTTAATTTTTGGAACCTAACCTCCCTTTCCTCACTAGTTATTTGTTTCGCATAACACGGCAATTTTTTGGAACGTAACTCCCGTGTTATACGGGGGTCACCTGTATTTTTTGTAATTTTTATATATTTTCCTTTCTTTGTTTTTTGTCTATTGTTTGTCCTTTGTAAAATTTTTTTCCCAACCCTTCCTAGTTTTCACTTGGATAGTGATGACTAGTCATTTTAGAACAATAGAGAGTAATGTGTCCCTGAGGGCTGTGTGTGTGTGTCCAACGAGCCAGCGTTGCCATTCCTACTACATTTGTACTTTTCTGGTACATTTTGCCCTTTCGAGTATATGGAAAGATTTTTAGTACATTTTGAGTACATTATAATATTTCAGTCCCATTAATGGTACAAAATAATATTTCGAAATAATGCGAAAAAATTAGTTTAATAAAATATCACTTGTGTCACTGCTTGCTGATTTGATTTACCCAATCACCACATACACATGGTGTATGTCCATCGACATCAACAACATACGGATAGTTGCACATGCAAATGTTATAACTCAGTGGTCTTCTTTCACACGTGTCACAACGTTTCAGCGTCTACACATTCTCACAAGGACCTTGACAAAATTTTCACGCCACGTGGTCCAAACAATTCACATCTGTCAAACAAAAATAATGAACAAATAAGGAAATCAATGATTTTAAACTTTTGTCCTAAATAATATCAAAATAGCCGTTAAGTCAGAGTCGAATTATTACACAAAATAATTTTGAAATTGTACAGTATATAAATAATATAAATACTTTTATATTATTTTCTATCACTATAATTTAATTCTTAATTACGAACTTCTAAGAACTTCTGATCTAAGAAGTGAATTTCCGTTTATTAAGAAAAGCAAAAGTGATCACATCGTAAAATGTGAGAAATGTAATGGTAAAATTTCTATTTTGCACGACTGGAAGGATGATATTTCAGAGCATTTGGAGACACAGAAACATATTGGCAGAAGGTCTTATATCTTATGTTATTAATCACAATCATAGCTTCGGGTCAATAGATTGTTCATCGCAAATTATCAAAATATTATTCAACAAAAAATTTGCCTGTGCTAGAACAAAATCTGAGGCAATTGTATGTAATGTGCTTTGCTTATATGCATTGTCAGAATTTAAAAGAAAAAACTAGAAAAAACAAATTTTATTTCCATATATTCAGTCGCATCTAATCATAAGGATAGAAAAATATTTCCAACCGTTATTAGATTTTTTGATTCGGAAACAGAAAATTAGAATTTTAGATTTTGTATTGAATATCATTGCCAGCAAAGTACACAGCCCTGGTTTGAACACAATCAAGCAACTGTTTTTCAAAATGCTGTAAAATTTATTGAAGATGACAAAATTTCGGTAATCGAAGTAACAAAACGAAATTAGAAATTTAAAATATCAGTGTCAAGAGCGGTTAGAAAATAATTTTTTTTTTCATTAATCATCCGCAATAGTATAAGTCAGTTAGAAGAACAAGATGCAATAAATCGCTCAGATTTCATGAATCACGTCAAAAAAATTTATAGTGAGTAGCAGCTGGCATGATGAGATGGGAAAGTGCGTGAGTAATAACTTAAGACTACCGATTTGACGTCATAGTGTGAGATGATACACGTCACACGTTCAACACGTTGGGATTTGTAATATGAAAAACTCGAAACTAAGGGCTCTGATTAGTCAGCTAAATGATGTCAACCCACCTAATTTAACTCACACTTGATCTTTATGCACCTCCCAACCGAATCATATAGAATAGATAATTTTAATGGTGTGATTATTTTTTTTTAAATTTAATATACGCGCACGAAAATTTATACTTTGTTACAGATATTATTCATAAAAAGTTCAAGAAAGGTGATTTTTTGAATTTGTCATATGTATTTAATATAGTTTGACGAAACAATAAAATTAACTAAGTTTTGTATAGGTCTGAAAGAGGAAATGGTAAATAAGAATTTCCATACATTTCATCGTGAAAATTGTTTATCGATATAAGTGTGGGAAAAAAGTAAAGTTGCATTTGTACTGTAATGTTTTCATATTAAGCTATTTTTTTTTTTAAAAAATCCTTTTTTATTTTTTGTTAAAATAATACTAATGAATAACTATTTCTACATGCCTTGTATGTGCTGTATACCTGGATGCGTAGGAAAATATAAAGTGATGTGATATCCAGTGTCTATATGTAAGTTAGCACAGGATTTGATTTGAAAAGCAAACCAATGAATTAGAGAATTTGTAGAAAAAATAACTTATTATTTAAAATGTTTTAAAAATCATGCATTAATTAAAAAGTATGAATTATGTTTAGGAGAAAATATATATTAAATTGTTAACTAATCTACATTTTTAGTTAGCATATTCTGTTGTAATCTATATTTATATAAATGAATGTATGACTGTCTGTCATTCATGCATTACTAAACCATTTTACCGATTGCCATGAAACTTTAGGAACTTGTTTAATACACTCCCGCGAAGGTTTCTGGCACAGTACATTTATCCTACGCAGTGGCGTAGCGTGAGTGTCAGCCACCCGGGGCGGAAGAAAATTTCGCCCCACATTATTTAGGTATCTGAATTGAAAATACTAAAATTCAGTTTCGTCACAGAATAAGTAATGAAAAATTCCGTGCTAGTGTAGTCCACCTGTCGAAAATCGCTGACCCGGACGGCAGGTGAGGTTTGTTCGAACAGAAGTTCCTGACGCATGCGTATCTCATTTTGCGATGCGAAGAATAATGTGCAGTGCATGCCGGTTCTAAATCAGTTACAGTTAGCGACTAGGGAGACTTGAGTAGGAGTAACGTAAGTGACCGAGATGACCTAGCTCTATTGGATATTTAAGGTGTATATATATACAGTATATACGAATAAATCGTACAAGCAACAAAAAAAAAGTCGACAGATCGTGCACGAATTCCCGGACTGTCCGGATGGATGGTAACACTATTCCGTGCTTATTTGAATCGGTCCGAATCGTAGGTGGACGAAAATATGAAATAAAATAGTTCAAATTCTCACAAGATATTATTATTATTTATTGTGAAATTTTGCCGCCCCCTAAAACGTAATTTTGCCGCCCCTGCCGCCCCCACTACGCTATGCCACTGATCCTACGATAAATGGCGCGCGGGTATACAAGCATTTCAGCACGGTTAAGACTTGAATCTTGAAATTTGGTACACAGTTAGGGAGAGTAAGTCACGAGAACGCACACTAACAAAAGATTTTTCGAGATCCCTCCGCGGGAGGAGAGCATTAAGGCTTAACCGGAAGAACGGTTTCTACTGTACTATTTTTGATGCGATGTTTTTGTTTTTAATTACGTTTAGACTTCATTGACTACTTAGGGATATTAAATTGATAACATTTCAGACATTTTTATAAACATTTTTTATATACAGTAGACCCCCATATAACGTAAGTTCCTATAACGAAAATTCCTATAACGTAGCGAAAAAATTGCGACAGTATTCGTATAAAGGGACTCGTAAAACGTAGTCGCCGACTCGTGTCGCGACAAGATTGGTCGAATCTGGACCAATAGTGGATGAGCAGCCGAACTACTTTCTGTCGTTCAGCGCCACGCTACAAAGAGTTTAGGCAGGTAAATTGAGTTTGTTATCGTCTGCACAGTATTATATATAAATTATATATAAATTAGGTACTGTATATATAATTATATATTAACTTAATTTATTGTAACTTTATTATAATTATATATATACTTTCCGCCGTCTAGCGCTACACTACGGAGAGTTTAGGCGAGTAAGTTGAGTTCACTATCGTCTGTACAGTATGTAAATTAGGTAC
Organism: Centruroides sculpturatus; assembly: GCF_000671375.1. Classification (NCBI taxonomy): domain Eukaryota; kingdom Metazoa; phylum Arthropoda; class Arachnida; order Scorpiones; family Buthidae; genus Centruroides; species Centruroides sculpturatus. The sequence goes on along the minus strand of NW_019386640.1, from coordinate 21,607 downwards.
CGTAAGTCTAATACAGTACTGTAATTTTATACATTTCTTGCGAAAGAAACATTTCTTATTTAACGGCCATAAATATTATTTATATTAATGATGTCTCCAAATTTCAACGAAGTTTTCACATAAAAATAACTTATCAGAAATCGCGGCCGCCTTTGGTGCGCTGCTCCGGGAAAAAAACAAGCGTAAGCAATGGCGACGACAAACGGTGCACACTCAGTAATTAATCCTACAATTTTTTGTTTATAGCATAGTTTATACGGATTATTCCCAAAAAATTATACGTGTTTTGGAAATGTTGAGTCGAATTAGTCTAGATTCGGTTAATTTTATGTAAGAAAACCTTTCAAACAGCGTTAGTCCGTACACTTCACACGTGTCAGGCTTTGATTGGCTCATGTATTTAAGGATTCCTACAACGTAAAATTCTTATAAAGTGGAACGTATCTAAGCGTTTTAGGGGGTCTACTGTATTTCGATTTTTTAACCAAATGTTCCAACTGTTTTAAATTCGAATTTTTTTCTGCTTATTGGTTCGATTATAGAACGATTGTAAACGTTCCAGAAAATTCATCAAATTAAAAGCAGTTCGTTTGATTCTCAGCTGTAGGTGTTATATAACAATTACTATGGTTGTTGAAATATTGAATGTAAATAGGGTTTGCTTGCAAAATCCGCGCGAGCGAAACCGCGGGTAACAGCCAGTACAGTAAAACCTCGACTTACGCTACCCCGACTTACGCGAACCCGGAGTTACGCGATTTTCAAATCTCGTCGATTCGTCTTCTGTTTGAGCGCCACGCAACTCTCGATTACTCACTCCCCCACAATATTGTTCGGCTTACATGTTCGGACGTGTCGCGCGGAATCGACGCATAGCTACAATTTATTTTGTGTTATTTATTTCTGTGTTTGTTATATCTATGGAGACTCGAGAGACTCTATGTGGTGATTTCTTGCAACCTTGAACGATTCAAAAGACGAGATAAGATTAACGAGAACATTTATTAGCTTACATACATCCGACTTGGATTTTACACAAATTGTGAAATTATACCCCGAATTACGCAGTTATCGCTCGGTCCCACCTATCGCGTAAGTTCGGGGTATTACTGTATTATATATAAATTGAATACAAGTTTCTTTAAGGTTAAAAATACTGTATTGTCTAATAGAGAACGTAAAAAATAAACTTAATTTGCAATTTACATTTGTTGTTTTTGATTATTTTATTATTATATTAAATGTACGAAAAAAAGCTTTATTAAAATACAAAACAGATAAAAGTTACCTATTGATGTTTAAACAAGTCTTTTATATCACGTAATTTAGCTTAATTTAAAAATTTTGCAATAATTTTAACATTAATGTCAATACACACAATTAAGAGCTAGTGAAATTATAAATAAGGCCCCAGGAGATGATGGCATTGTGATTCAAATAGTAAGGAAAATGTGGGAGGTCTGTCCAGCGGTACTCCTCACGATGTATAATCAATGTCTAANAATTATGAACGAGATATCTTAGTAAAGGAACTGCCTCACCCAACTGAAATTGTAGGGGTAAGGCTGCTGGCTAATGATCTAATTAAGACTGATATATATATACGGACGGCTATAGGTCTGATTCAGGCACTGGGGCCGCTTTCGTAGTTTATGAGCATAATGAAGAAATTCATCGTGACAAAGTTACATTTGAAGCATATTGCTCTAATTTTCAAGCTGAGTTATTGGCCATAGACAAAGCTGTTGAATGGTGTATAAAATATGAACGGAAAGAAGGTGTCTGTATTAATACAGATAGTCGCAGTGCTCTTCAAGCCCTTACTAACCGTAAATGTAAACATCAGCAGGTCTTTAGTATTCAGACAAAACTCAGAGAACATGGTCTAATAGAGAAGTTTTATCTTAAATGGGTCAGAGCACATGTCGGTATATATGGGAATGAACGGGCCGATTTTCTGGCCAAAGAAGCAGCCACTGGTAATGAAATAGTGTTTAACACAATTACACAGTCCTGGGGAAAGGAGGCATTAAAAAGTAAAATTATAGAAAAATGGAAACAGATTTGGGGAAATAGTATAAAAGGGAGGAAAACCTTCGACTTATTCCCAAATATTTATGAAATACTCTCCCATCTTAAGTAGTTTGGGAGAGAGAGTGAACTTATAATTTGTCTTTTGGGATACGATGGCCTTGGAGAATATGGGAGCAGGTTTCATTTGGATGAACAAAATGAATGTGTATGTGAAGAGGAGATGGAAACTTTGGACCATCTTATTTATGATTGCTTGGAATGGACATCTGAAAGACATTATCTCGAAATGGTTGTATTAAAAGAAGGGTTATGCTTGCCTTGTGTGTTGTACCAATTAATNGGGTCAAATGTCCTTTGCAGAATCTGTATACGCTGAGAGTTTTGATTATTATTTATTTATAAATAAATATTTAATTGCGAAGAAGTGACTGACGCACTGACTTCTGATTCAGGTTCGAAATTCGATTTCCTGGAATAAACAAGAAAATATTAATTGCGACTCTGGAGCCCACTCGGCCTTCATTGTAATGAGTACGATACATTTCTTCGTTGATTTTTTTTTCGGGAAAAAACCTTTAGTTGTAAATTTTAAAAACTTAGTGTTAGGCCAAGAACGTGTGATATAAATACTATATATCGATACTACGTATATTTGAGATCAATAAATAAATATGCATAAACCAGGTTTTACGTCGAATACAGTAATACCTCGACTTACGCTACCCCGACTTACGCGATTTTCAAATCTCGTCGATTCGTGTTTTGTTTGAGCGCCATGCAATTTTTGATTACTCACTTACCCGCACTATTGTTCAGCTTACATGTTCGGACGTGTCGCGCGGAATCGACGCATAGCTACAATTTATTTTGTGTTATTTATTTCTGTGTTTGTTATATCTACGGAGACTCGAGAGACTCTACTATGTCATCCATGCGAAGTAGAACTGATTCTTCTGCATTAAACAAAAAAAAAGAAAACTTTATCTTTGGAATGTAAAGTTAACATTATTAACTTCGATATAAAAATGAAACTTTGTGAATTGGCAAAGTTTGATCTACCGGAACCGACGGTCAGAACAATTATAAATGGTAAAGAAAAAATTGTCGAAGCTGTGAAAAATGCTCAATCTTTCAATTCAAGCGTCATTCGTAAACGACACGGTTTTATCGGTGAGATGAAAACAATGTTAAAATTATAGTGTGATAATCAAGTAAATGTAAAAAATTGTATAATAATATACAGTAGAGCCGCGATTATCCGACTCAATTGGGTACTGGGGTTGGTCGGATAATTGAAAAGTCGAATAACCGAAAANAAATTCATATTCCGATGTAATTATTAAACAGTACAAAAGTTAAAAGTTATTAGATGTTGGTAGTTTAATTTGAACACTTACAGTTTAAAAGGTATATATAAACGATTAACACATTAAACGGTACAAATAAGATATAGAAATAACATTGTATCTGCTATCAAAACATTAAAGAAAATTGAAAATGCATTACCAGTCACAGAGTTTTTACATATAAATAAAACAGAACCCATCAGTATGAGTCACCAAAAAAACATCAATTTGCTACTTCCGGCTGGTCGGTCTTCTGTTTTTGCTTAGGCTGATTCCAATCGAATATGCAGTCGTATTCGTAATTAAGTATGCGAAATAAATTGCTAAATAATTGCCTCAGGTACGTATAATTTGGTGTTTCATCAAAGCGGAGATTTCGACAGTAATTCAAGTACGCTGCAAATTCGGTCGGAAATCCATTACAAAGAACTTCTGCTGATATCGACATTTTTCTTTCACTTATTTTTTCATATTTTTGTTTTTTGGTTGCTGCTTTCAAACCTTGCCACGGCAGCCTTCCACGATTAAAATACATTAACATATATCCTATCGACTCCATATCGTCCCTACGACTTTGTTCAATACCCAAGTGAGTATTAATGCTAACATAACTGATACTACCAGTCAAATTTCTATCTTCACGATAAGGTATATGTTGTCCTTTGCGAATATATTGTTTTGCTAAACCAAAATCTATGAGATAAAGCTTATTGAGATGTTTTCCAATTCCAATAACAAAATTATCTGGTTTAATATCTCGATGAATGAAATTCTTATTGTGAACATATTCAATTCGTTCAATCATCTGATCAGCTAGCATTAAGACAGTTTTCATAGTAAAACGTCGTGAACGTAATGTAAAAAGTTTTTCTAAACTTAGTCCAAGAAGATCCATGACTAAAGCATTATAATTTCTTTCTTCTCCATACCATAGTATATCAGGTATACCGATACCACCTTGAAGAATTTCATATACTTTACCTTCGTAGAGTAGTCGTGATTTCTTTACCACTCTTGACTCCAATTTTATAGCTACCTGTTTTTCATCTGTGATGTCGATGCCAAAATAAACTTCTCCGAATGAACCACTTCCTAACTTACATTTGGATTTATACTTTCCACCGACGATGAAGTTTTTTTTTGTTGAACTACTGGCGCTAGCCATTTCGTTATAACGTATATCTAGAGTTCCACTGACTTTTTATAACCTTACAGTAATCTCGGCCACCTTATAAATAGCATGTGCAGCTTATGGAATCACTGTAAACTGCACGTGCAGCTGACGAGGTATCTGTAAACTGCACGTGCAGCTGATGAGGTATCTGTAAACTGCATGTGCAGCTGACAGGGTATCTGTAAACTGCACGTGCAGCTGACCAGATATTTGTAAACTGCACGTGCCCGTTCTAACGTGGTAAGGCTGTTTGAAAGATTTTACCCAGTAGTAGTATTCTATAAAATGAATTGATTTTAGACTAATGTGACTCGAACTTTTTCAAAACACGTATAATTTTTTGGAATAATCCATATAAAATATGCTATAAAAAAAAAATATTGTATGAATATTTACCGAGTGTGAACCATTTGGAGACCAGTTGCTTAAGCATGTTTTCGTCGCAGAGCGGCACATCGGAGTACGAAGCGTGTCACGTGACATTTGTTTGTGCTATTCGATTTGTGGGTCACGTGATGCTCATCTTTTATATATCAATATTTCCCTCCCGAGACAGCCAAATTGTATCTACAACACATAGTTACTGTGGGTAAAATCAGCTGCCCGAGTGCCCCTAGGGATACACTGAAAGCTATACCAGAAGGCTTGGTTTTATTCATTTATCGGAACGCGATACACGGGCAATCTGCCAACGGGAGAATGCTTCCTGAGAGGTGTTTTATGGGAAACCGGCTCCTATTTAGGTGTTACAAACCCGACGAAAACCCGGAAAACTCTCAGTGGCCAGCCTGACCAACCAGTGAGGCTCAAACCCACGATCGACTACCAGTGTTTGACGGTTTTATCCGCACGACCACGAACAGGCATAAAGTCACATAAGCATTCTCCGATTTGCATTAGTTGGCAATCTCAAATAAGTAGCAACGGACTGCTCGGCATCAACAACGCTTCGATTTTTAAGTTCCGACGTCGGCCGAGTTCTCGTCCTCGAGCCCGGACAATGCCAAAAAGCGACCCAAGCTCTGGTACCGACACAATAAAAATTCAACGCAGGATCCGGTCCCAAAAATTCACATTTGCCGTAAACTCGAAGGATATTATAGTAAGAACTTAAGAGTTCTACTATATTATACTATGCAATTAATATTTAAACGATAAATAATATTATTTACTTATATATATTTGCTGTGTGCACACTATAAATATAATTAAATTTGCAATTACTGGCTTCAATTATTCAATATAAATATCAATGCACGTGGACGAAGGAAAAAAGCACTTTAAATGTGTATTTATAGCGTTATTTATAAATATTTACGAAGAGAAAGTGAAATTTATTTTAAATAAACAAAGATTAAAGCTACAAACCGGAAAAATAAATTTTTTCAATTTATAGAAAATACGAATAAGTAATTAAAGCCGCTTCGTCTAGAACAGTTCTTTTAACTTATTTCTATAAAAATTCGCATTAAAAATAAACGTGCGCATATAAATAACGATTTTCTGGACTATCATCTACCCCCTACTACCCTTCGCTTCGGAAATCCATCTACGAAAAGACAGGACCGCACTTAATTTTATGTCGCCTATATAATGTTTTTAATTCGTTATTAAGTATTTTTTAAAACTTTTAAAATTTTTGATAAATCTAATATGTCAAATTTTATTTCTCTTTTTAAATTCTTCTTTAATTCGTTCGTTTAAACCAGTGTTTCTCAACGGGGGCGATATCGCCCCCATGTGGGCGTTTTTCCATGTTGAGTGGGCGATTAGTAACAATTTATATTTTGGGGGGCGACAAACAATTTTCTGGGCGATATAGTAAAACATTATATTAAGAATAATGAGATATTTTATTCGTTATATCGTACAATAATTAAACAAATAACATTATAATAGTCACTAGTCTATTCGATGCAGTACGAATTTGGCCTTAGCCTTGGCCCTCGACATCGGAATTTTAAAGTAAAGGGGGCGATACTACGTAATGGTTTTATTGAAGGGGGCAATACTACGTTGAAGGGGGCGACGATTCGTTAGAGGTTGAGAATCACTGGTTTAAACGATTAAATTTTGTACGTTATTTAGTTTTTTATATGTAAATTATATTATTTAATACGTTCGATATAAATTCATTTAATATACGCAAGTAAGTTAAAATAAATCGGGTAATTCTTTTTTTTAAATTATTTCGGTAAACAGTAAAATTTTATTTAAATTGGATAATGATGGATGTTCGTTATGACGTCAGTGGCAGCCTATATCTGTAACGGTATGCCTAGAATTGCCACTAGGGGCGCCCCTAGCTATTATTTAAATTAACAATAAATTTAGTTTTTTGCGTAACAATATTAAAATAACAATAAATGCAATATTTTTGCGTTTTTAACTGCGTTTTAGTCGAGTATGCCACGAGAATGCACATTAAGAAGAGATTTTTTAAAATTCCTCCCACGAGAGAGAGGGTTAATGATTACCCTGAAGAACTTGGATTNTTTAACAAAAAACCATAGAAACTATTTTCATAAAATCCTTTTATTAAATATTTAACAAAGTATTCATGAATATGAATTTGAAATAAGCACAAAAATTGAGTATGATGGTATATTAATATTAAAATTAACCAACCATAGAAATAGTACATTTTGAAAGAAAATAGAACATTTTTTCAAGGAGCTTCAGTAGGTTTTGAAATTTCATTGTGGCAACGCTGCAACGAGCATTGTTTGCTGGGACTCCGACAAGATATGACAGAAGAAAAATTACAATATAATATAATTTTAAATTATATTATTTTTTAGTTTTTTTTTAAGATAATGAGCAAGAAAAGAGAATGCAAGTTCAACGATGATCAAAGAAGTGAATTTCCGTTTATTAAGAAAACACAAAAGCGATCACATCGTAAACTGTGAGAAATGTAAATGTGAATTTTCTATTTCGCACGGCGGGAAGAATGATATTTCAAAGCATTTGGAGACACAGAAACATAAAAGGCATTTAAATATTGCTGCATCTTCCTCAAAAATACAGGACTTTTTTTCGAAAAACAACTTATGGAGACGAAAAAAAGCAATTAGCATTGGCAAAAAGACTTATGTCTTATAATGTTATTAAACGTATAACTGCAGAATAATAAACAAATCTGGTACTTCGGCAAATATTCGGCACGCTCCAACTCGGAGAATACTGCAGTAGAATCTTCACCTTCATGCTATTGAAATAACGAAATAAAATATATTGAGAGAATATGTTTATTTTCTAAATTTACCGTAAACTTAAAATGCGCAACAATTAGGAACGAATAAAGTTTGATATTTTTTAGTTTATTATTTAGAATCTCTACTTCCCAGAATTATCTGAGGGTATTGTAATAGAAAACAACAAATATTAACCACCTTCCTTTACTCGTCTCTATTCCCGATAAAGATATAGCGAGAGGAGAAAAAATAACCATTAAACGACGCTAAATAACTAACTCATCAATCGAACTATAACGGAGTGCTCTTTCTTCCTGCTTCTCTTGCAATTATTATTATACAAGTGACCTTTCAGTGAATGAACTTGCAGATTATCTGGTGTCTATGCTATTAATATTTACTGACTATTTACTATTTACTTCTAGAAGAACATCTTGAAATAAATACTACATTTAAAAAGAAAACTTTCTTAAAGAAAATCATAACCGATAAAATTCTCCAGAAAGTTAAACGAATAAATTCTTATTTTAAGAATTAAAAAAGAAATTACTTTAAGAACAACGATTTAACATAGATTTAGGAATAAAAATTTGTTTAAACAAACAAGAATCGAAATTCATAAAGAAGAATCAAGCCATTATGACAGTCTTTTAGTAATACCAACCTTCCGGTAGATTTTTGGAAAAATATTAAAACATTGCCTTATAATATAACTAAATAAAAGGATGAGATTAAAATAAAATTATTGATGGTTAACGCAAATCTACAAAAAACCAGGAAATTATAACCGAAACTTTTGCAAAACATCTTAACTGTGCGTGAATCAATCTTTAAAGCTAAATTCGTCTAAGAGAATAGTACATTCTTTAGTGCTGGGAGAAACAACTGCAAATGAAATCTATTACACTGTAATAAACTTAAAAACTCGTACTCCTGACAGATAATTCAAATATGGACATAATCAAAGAAATTGCAGATATCATCGCCACACCTTCATCTTGTCTTATAAACTAGTCCTTCGAAAGAGAAACATTTCCTAATAAATTAAATTATAATATGGTTATACCGATACATAAGAATAAAAAATTTAAAAACGACAAAAAAAATATTACTGTCCGATTATTATCATCCTCGTGCTGGTAAAAATTATAGAGAAAATCTTCTATAAAAATCTCATGCTGATAAGCAAAGTTTTCCTCTGTTATACAATTGCAAATAAAAAGCTCGAAACATGTCTTGATAATTCTAAGCATTCGTACGACCAGTTTTATTTATTCACTGTAAAAAAGCTACCTTAATTAATCATACATTCATTTTCAGTCGCAGCAAGAGACGATATAGCGTGCCGACTCCCGTCGGAACATCGCCCCATTCAGCGCAACGAGGGTCGATATTAAAGCCCCGAAACCCGTAGCGATAGTACTCTATTTAAACTATAAAGTAAAATAAAATGAAGCACATTACTAATTGTATTCTGATCTTTCTGGAATTTGTGAATTTTGTAGCAACTTCGTTCACATTTTTCTCTCGTCCTTTTGGAAATTCTCGGAAATTTGTTTTCATTCGAATTTTTCGAATTCATCAATTTTATTGTGGGTTTTCGTTTTCTTTCTTTATTTCTTCTTATTTTTTATTGTAAACTTTTCGAAAAACATAGAATTGAATGTTTTTAATTAATGGAAACTTTGAAGAACGATTCGACCAGCACGAGTTCAACAATGATTTAATTTCATTGTTGATCTGTTAACAATTGTTTAAATATCGCATTGTTGTAGTGACGTCGATCGGCGTTTAGTCTTATAATTCGTACAAAATTTAAACATACCAGTGCCAAGATCCAATCCTGGGTCCTCTGTAGTTTTAATCCATTCCTCTATGAGCCTTAATGCAGCTCTCACAGAACCTCTTTAAAATTCATATTTTANGTTTAAATATCGCATTGTTGTAGTGACGTCGATCGGCGTTTAGTCTTATAATTCGTACAAAATTTATATTTTTGAAAAATAAAATATAATATTTTATATATGGAAGTGTATATGGCACGGATAATTTTATAAAGATCGGTGTTTATTGTTAATAGGTATCCGGATTGTGTCGGACGTATTGTATAGCTTACCGTGAAAGCGAAATATTAAAATTATAAAGTGGCCATCAAAATATTGAAAATACAGCAATTTGATTGTTCTTTTAAATGAATATACAATATCAGATATATTTTTGATGGAATAAAAACTTTTCCGTTTTCATTTTTTGAGTAATCCGAAATAAATCTGAATTTTGAATTCCATTAGTTTTAATTTTCTGCGTAAAATATATATAAATCCTGGGCTCTCAGGCCTAATACAGGACGTATGGCATTAGTTTTATTCTTAATTATAAGCTGTTTTTAAAGTTTTCATGTTTCCTTGTGAGGACCCGAAAACACTCGGAACAACGCGAAGTTATAAAGGAATTTTACAAAGTGATTACGTAAGATTGTTTTTGGTATAAAGACGTGGAAATATCGTGTCCACATAAATAAATGTTCGATATAACGAGAAAAAAAGCGTGTAGTTCTGGTATTTAACTCTCAATAACGCCCCGAGGCAATCTACCTCCGACCAGACTTCAGGAGATTATCGCCTGCGGACTGGCACGTTCCGCGAAGAGGATCCATGAAATTTTATTTTTCCCAACAACGGAAGATCTTTGATAGTGTAAGCATTCTTTTGTAACAATAAATCGTGGCCATAATTATGTAACTGTGAAGTTTGTCTCCGGATAATTCGCTCCCACATACGATCCGGAACTACTCTGTCATTCTGACATTTTAGCGCGAATCGGGAATTTTACATCATCGTTACAATACATGTAAAACTGATAGGCGAATGGCCGAGTTGTTATTATGGATGCTCGCCGCTCGGGCTGCCCCGAAATCGAATCCGGATTGTAGAAAAACATCGGGAATTATTCGGGCTGGTCCATTCTGGATATGTCGTTTTCCGTTCTTCACGTAACATATTGAATGTTCAATGGACAACCGTTAAAACACACAAAGCTATAAATTTCATAGCGGTATCAAAGTTATTTTCAAAATTTATTAATGAATGATATNCAGAAGAACACCATTGTCAGCCCATCCTACCAAAGTTTCATAAATCTTATCCTTAGCCAGCGGCCCAGTATCTTCATAGACAAATCAAAGTATTTTACTTGCAACTCTGCGGCTTTCCCACCTTAGATTCCAACAACAATTTTTAATTTATCATCCTACAAATTTAACAGATGCCTTTTTACTGGAGTGGCTACATAAAAACTTTACCATTTTGTAGGTCCCGTCCTTCATCTGGTTTAACTGATTTCATACTGCCCTATTCATTACTGAAGAAATTCATTTATATGTAAACAAATGTTTGCAGTGATACTAAACTGCACTTATACATTTTTAAACTAAGCAATAACTTGGCCCATTTAGAAATCAATCCATTCTGTCATTTAACTTTCCTTGACATAATGAAAATTAATAATTATTAATTGTAATTTCAGACTAATTGTATTAGGCTTTGTTGTGATACTTTGTCAACTTCATATCATATGTTTCAAGCATCAAATGCATGGGATTGGTTCGAAGTGGATGGTTTGAATTCATCCATCTCTGTAGTGTTGTTTGCACTCAATATTGTTTTTTGAAAACATGTATTTCTCCATGAAAAAGTATGATTTGTGTTGTTCACAAAATACTTGTAAAATCTTTAGTTATTTAATCTTTTACTAAAATCTGTGTTGCTGTATTGATCCTATGGATTAAGAAAAAAACGTTGTCTCTTTGTTTGCCTTTCATAGGTGATGAGCTCATTTATTCACGAGTAAAACAGCAGCTGTGACTGGTGTTTTACTCATGCTCATTTATTCCAAAGCTGTGACTCGTGAATAAATGAGTGTTGGTGGAAACACTCATACTGTATACAAATACAACATGGCCCAGATACACAGTGATATAGACTGCTACAACTTTCGCTACACAGATGTTTTTGTCTCGTACCAGCAGAACATCCAGCTCAGCAGTGAAGATTTACATTTCAAAGTGATGCCCATCCTGGGTATCACCTTGACATGTAGCCTACACCATCATACATCCTTTTTTCTACTGGATTTGAAATTTCTATTTTTCTTTTCAGATGAACAAAACTTTCACTGGGAGACAAAAATACAACCAGGTCAGCTTAATGAAAGACACTCACCCAACTCACTGCTGGGAAATGAGAGTGCTGACATAAGTAAATGATCACTTTGTTTTTAGTTTTCAATTAGCATCCATTTCCCCCACATACTTGGCTGAATAATATAGTTTCAATCTTTCACTGCTGCAGCACCAACTTTCACGAATGATGCTTGCAAGGTTCTCGCAAGCAATCCAACAATCATTGCTGATCTTTGAAACTGTTCAATATTAACCAATTGTCAATATCCACAGGCATACCCATACAAGTATCATCTCTGTCCAGTAATTAGTAAGCAGTTGGCCNTTATTTAGAACGTGGAACAAATTCAAATTTGTACCTCTGATATCGTTCCAGAAAATGTTTCGGTTTAAAATTTTTTGAGTTTATCAATGGCTTTCTTCATTAATCACAATCATAGCTTCGGGTCAATGGATTGTTTATCACAAGTTATCAAAATATTATTGAACAAAAAATTTGCCTGTGCTAGAACAAAATCCGAGGCAATTGTGTGTAATGTGCTTTCCTCATATACATTGTCAAAATTTAGAAAAAAAAAAGAAAAAACAAATTTTATTTTCATATATTCTGTCACATCTAATCAATAAAGATAGAAAAATATTTCCAACCGTTATTGTATTTTTTGATTCGGAAACAGAAATAAAAATTAGAATTTTAGATTTTGAATTGAATATCATAGTCCGGCGAAGTACACAGTCCCGGTTTGTACACAATCAAGCAACTGTTTTTCAAAATGCTGTAAAATTTATTGAAGATGACAAACTTTCGGTAATCGAAGTAGCAAAACGAAATTTAAAATTTCAGTGTTAAGAGCGGTTAAAAAATAATTTTCTTCCATTAATATATATATATATTCGAACTGCATGAAAATTTCTATTTAAATTGGTGTTCTATCTAGCCACACCATTTATTTCAAGAATAGAAAACTGTTGTATTTATTTTCACCTGAGGATGGTAACTGTATGTTACCGAAAGTGCTTGTGAACTTTTTTAATATTTTAACAATTCACCGTGGTAACGCCACAACATGTAAGTGTAATTTTTTATATGATTCTAATGTTATATTTTATTTTTGTAAATATTATACAAAACAAATGGATAAATCATGTGATTTTTTTAAATTAAAAATTGCAGCTTGGCATTGTAACAGCCACAATAAATAAGTGCTCATTGTTATTGTTTTATACGCAAAGCTACAAAGCAGTTATAGAAAAGATATTGCAGAAATCAATAAAACTACAGTAGAACCTCAAATGAGGTTTTGCATTATCTAAGTCAAACCTGTATTGAGTACACTATTTTTCTTATAATCAGCTTTGCAATAAAATCTTTGCAATGAATGCATCAAGCTTGTAAATAATGTATTTCTTTTAACCTTGACTGGACTGAGTGACTAACTGATGCTGAGGTGCTTTTATTTAAAAATATTTCTGTCCTGTGAATACTAAATAGGTTTTTTCCCCATGCCCATTGTGGATTTAGCCAGACCTGCAATGGAGCAGGCTGTGAATGGGTGAGGGATGGAATGATGTCCTATGTATCTGGGACTGACCATCCATGAAAAATGATGTTGAAATGACTTGGAATATTGTGGCAAAGAAAAAAGATCCATTATGAAGAAAAACTATAAAGAACATTTTAAAGAAAGTTTAAAATGATAACATGTATTACAAAATGATTTGTTTCAGTTACCTTTTACTGTTTAACTTCAATATGAGACAATCCATTCATATTAAAATGTAATGTAATAATACACATTTTCATTCTTAAAACTATTGTACATATTTGTATAATAAATGATGTAAAAAATGTTCTTATGTATGATTAAGTTCACTAAGGTTTAAAAAAAAATGACTTAAAAAGTGATACCATATATATCTTTATTTGTAATTTTAAATCTAAATTGTTTGTCTGTTTTATCTAAGTTTTCAGTTATCTGAGGTAATGTGAACCTTGGATAATTTAGGGTTTTACTGTCTTTAATCATAAGGCAATAACTTTTGATCAAATATCAAATAAATATTTCTTTGTGAAATCTTGTTGTTATCATTGAGATCATATTATGTTTATGGCATTATGACAAAAATGCATTTCTGTAATATTTATTTATTTTATGGAAAGTGTTATATAGCTTTAATATGTACAGTACCTAGTAATTTTAAATTACCTATTCCATTTAACATTGATGTCATTCTTAGCATGAAAATTTGACACAATTGTACTCAATATACAAGTAGGAACATATTTACATGTCTAACAATCTCCACTTTTTGGAACAGTATATGAAATAATAGTGTAATATATGATTATAAAATTGGAAACAATCGAATGTTAAATATATTTAGTAAAGATTAACAAATAAAGATTATTTTGCTATTTTCTTTACCGAGAAACATTTTGTACTTTTTACATATTGATGTCTTAATTAAAAAGTTGATGCAATCAATATTTTTATGTTCTATGAATTGCTTAAGAAGATAACAATGTATTATCATCAATTTTATAAATTGTATATCAAGCTCAGCTTCCTTTTAAAACACTTAATAAAACATTTAACACCTTATAGTGCTGAGAATATTTATTAAATCACTTAATAAGTGATAGTCACTTAATAGTGATTTAATAAATATTCTCGGTTCTATAAGGTGTTAAATGTTTTATTAAGTATCAATTTTATATTTATAAAATAAAATATAACTTACTGTTTGAAATGCTGATTATTGATACCCTAAAAATTACTTACAAATAACATTAAATTAATGTCTTAGTTAAAATGGCTTTTATTTAATTGACATTTCTCAAAAAATTTGTATATTATATTTATTCATTAATTGTTACATCTGCAATAGATTCTTATTTTGTTCAGAGTTCAAATGAGAACTTTATACAAATATACATGGGGAAAAAATATATTGATAATGATTTTGTGACATAAACATTTTCTAATTTATAAAAAAAAATCAGCATATTTCAATCTATACAGTGGTGCAAAAAATGATTCAACATTTGATTTATTACTAAATATTCTATCACACTATGAATAAAGTTTTTTGTTATGGTAATATTTACACTAGATCGTGGAGATTAATTTCTACTCTTCCTGAATTTATTAGTGTAATGTTCACTAGCATACTAATATAATGTTCTTGAGCATGTGCTAGTTTATAAACCATGGCAGACAAAGGAAAATTGACTGTAGAAGAACAACACAAAAACAGTATTATTTTTTAATGAAATAAGTGTCATGGATAGTAGAGGCAATTTCAAACCTGCACTTTCCTGTAATACAAAATAATACAAACTTTATAAACAGTTTAATGATTATGGTCCAGTATTGGATATAAAATATAATCACCTGTATCTGTGTGTACACTGAAGAATATTGATGCTATCAGAGTGGTGCTACAAACGAGTCCCAGTAAATCAGAGCTGGGAAGTTTGCAGTTTTTTCCCTGACTTTTACTCTGGAGTTGATATTTTCCACTTGCCAATTCTGACACTGACTCCTTAGTATTTATTTATATTATCTACCATTTCATCACTGACATGTAATTCTTTAGACTAATTTACTAAATAGCTATACACTGGTGGTCTAATGATGATTAGAAGATTGCAGCTATGATTTTTTTTACACTATTCAAAAGATTAAAAAATTAAAAAAAAATTGCAATATGATAAAAAGGCACAAAAGCTCATTAGAAAGTAAAGATACTAAATGAAAACTATCTATTTATACTGTTTTTAAAATCAGCATTAGTCAACAGATTTTTTCCTAACTAATCACAACAAAAAATTAAAATATTGGAAAGAATTAATTTTCAAATTCAAGTTCACATATGTTTGACTGGCAAATTCAACTACAGTATAATCGAAAACATAATTTCAATTTTCAAATGTTAAATGAGCGGGAATCCAAGAAAATCTGTTAGAAATGGTTTAACTTCAATAACTTAAGTTAAATAAGAAATAAATGCAATTTGTTGACACTTCCAAAGTTCATTAGCATTGGGTCATGAGATTGATTAACTTCTTTATATTCATATGATTCTTTTAAACTTCTATACTTAAAATTATGAAATATAGAATCAGTTAAGGAGTCAATCAGCACATTTTTTGCTAACACTGACACTAACTCCCCAATAAATCAACAAGGAAGGCTGCAGCAGAATTAGGGATATCCAGAATTAGGGATAGTACAATGAATATTGAAAAGTGTCTTAAAGTTGTATTCATACAAAACTTTTGTATTGCCTAAACTTACATTTCAAAACAAAGATTAAAGAAAGGCATTTATTGAGTGGACTCAGAATAATGAGGTAATGATAAGTAAAGTTTGATTTTCTGATGAAGCACATTTTCACTTGGATGATGTGGTTAATAAACAAAATGTCTGATTTTGTTCATTCAGGTTTGTAAAAAGAGAACTAAGGATATGTGCCATCAAGTGAACAACAATTTGTGTTGAAGTTGTTGCATGTAATGGTCTTTCTTTTTATAGTTTATTTAAATTGCAATAGCAGAAAGTAAAGATTTTATTAATAAAACAAATGTTGAATTATTTTATGCACACCCTATATAATAGCTAATTCTGATAATTAAGAACTTATAAACTTTTTGATAGAAAATTATTTTAAAAATTTGAATCACAAATATTGCTGGAATGAGTAGAATAGATAAGGATGAGCAGATTTACAGGGTATGTAGGGTGCAGGTGTTCCACATTTCTGGGATTTCCTTGAGCAAAGCTAGGTATCTCAGGTAATAAAACATTTTGCAAGACATATTTCCTTCCTATACCCCCTGATTTCTGGATCTACTGTTGGCTAAAGATATAATTTAATAAAACAAAATCCTGAATATTTTTTACACAGAAGCAGATGCTTTTAAATATATATTTTCAATAAGCATAAAATTTTGAAAAAAGAAAAAAAATATTAAAAAACATGCATTTAAAGAACTTTTAAGATATTTTCAAACAAATAACTTTTAATTTTTAGAGAGATTTTTAAATTTCGTCTTATTTCCTCAATTATAAGATGCACGTTTTTACTTAGAAATGATATCTTAGAATTGATGGTGACCTTAACATTCAGAGCCCAAAATTACGATTAGAAGTTTTGTGAGAAGACCACATGCACTGTTTTCTTATACATCAATATATGTTTCAATCTATATTACTCAACAGTCACATCAGTACAAATGAGCTTTCCTGGTAATGAATAATTAATTTAAATTGCTTTTTAACATTTAAAATGCCAACAAGACAGCATTGTGATACATCATTAAAAGAAAACTTTTTGCTTATTCAGAAGTGCATAAAAATAGTTGTCAAATATTGCATATTTTATAGCATTTACTGTATATTGTTTTTATTACTTACTGTTACTTGACAAAACTCATATAATAAAATTATTTATAAACTAACTTCCTTGAAAAAAAACTCAAAATTTGAGTTCAAACTTGTGGTACTTTTTAGAATTGGTGTGTTATAGTTCGATGGCTAGTTTCAGTTTTGCTAATTATAGTATGTGTGTGCCTGATCATAATTTTATGTATTGGGTGCTTAAAAATTTGAAGTCTTAACAGAATATGAATTTTAATATTAAACGATTTCATTTTGAAAATTTCAAAAATATATCAGTTTGCAAAAGTTATTTCAAAAAGTAAAAAGAACCCTTTAATAACATCATTACATGAATTTCTGATTACTTTTATCTTATCTTATATCAGGATGTTTCAAAAACATATGGACAAACTGAGGAGTTACAGAGAACACCAAAATACTTTCTATTAACCCGTATTCGCAAGTGAGCCGTTTTTGGTATACTTGAATAAATATTTGAATTTACAGCAGGTAGTGTAAATGGGAGACCATTTACTTCAATACAGAGATTATATCGTCGTGGATTCACAGATCCTATGGATTATTCCTGGAATAGTTTGCACATATGCGCAAATGGCCACGACTCTTGCCAGATATTCCTCTCCAAATACGGGAGTCTCGTAGACCAGAGACTTTACACAACCCCAAAGGAAAAAATCGAGGGGATTAAGATCGGGAGATCGCAAAGACCAAGCGACAGAACTGTTTCTTCCAATCCATCTGTTCGGAAAACGCTGATCCAAATACTGGCGCACATTCGAACTGAAGGCTGGAGGTGCCCAGTCATGTTGGAACATGTCTGGTCTAATATTCAAAGGCACATTTTTGAAAAGTTCGGGCAAAATATTTTGCAATAACTGGAGACAAAGATGACGTACTCGTTTGTGTTCCTAAAGTTCTCGCTCACAATACGAGCTCAAACGTTGATAGAAAATAGAAAATTTTTGCTGGCGTCTCCCTAAAGGCGATATAGAATAGATGTTTTTATTGTTTTTTTTATCACAACATAACGAGAAAAGCAAGAGAAAAAAAATGTTGGAATTCTCACTGGCCGCCAGTGCGCGATGGCTCGAAATTAAGACTATTCCTAAAACGACTCATTTGCGGACATGGATTTATTAACAAAAAGTGATTGTTTTGGTGTGTCTATAATTTCCCAAAGTTTGTCGATGTATTTGTCGCACTCTTCATGTTATTCATTTGTTTTAAATCCAAATATCAGAGTTGCTCATTTTTATACAGTAAATACAACAACTAAGCTACTGGTTGAATGTAAAATATACAAAATGGTGACAAGTCTTCTAGCAGATTATTTCGAAGACGAATAACATAATCAATGTGTACTAAATCAAGCATGCGAAAACGATGATGCCACAGTGTCTCTTCCCTTGAGGTCGTGGGGAACAGCTATTTCCGTTCATAATGGAAACAGAGAATTGATGTCAATTCAAACTTGTATGGAACGACAAAATATATTATTTCGGCGTTTCTTTCATTCTGAAATATCAAACCAGAGCCGGAAATAGGCTGTAAAATTGCCCCTATATGCATCACTGCATAATATGGATGCAATTCGGGAGGAACTAAATGTGTCATTTGTACAACAATATACAATATGTACTGTACAGTACATATTGTATTTTTGACGGCTGGATGGCCGAGTGCTTAAGGTAGTAGCGTACTGCTCTGGGAGACGTGGAAGCGAAACCAGANTAAAGAGACAACGTATTTTTCGTTTGTGACCACTAACTGTGAAAACTACTGAACCAATCGTTACCAAATTTTAACTGTAGCATTTTTATGATACCCAGAATGTTTACCACTAATCAAACCTGCAGATTTTTTATTAATTAAATAAAACTACAATGGCTTTTTCATCTATGGTTAAGGCTTTTATGTTTAACAGATGGCGCTACGAGTATGACGCCCTAAGTTTGCTTTTCTGTGAGGCATTACGCTTTTATGTGAAAATGAACTAAAGCAGATCATCTTCTATCTATATATATAAATAAAAATGTAATGTTCGTTTGTTCCTACCAATTCCTTTGCAATTTTCACACAACGCTGCATTCGAATACGCACGTGTTTTTATATAATATACATGTCGAAATTCCCCCCACTGGGGGGAGATGAACATGATTAAGGCTTACCGTAAAAAACTTTGCTTCTATTTCTACTATTTTAAATGCGGTTTTTTACGTTTTTGATTGCGTTTTAATAGGGTATGTCAACAGAATATACACTAAAAAAGGATTTTTCAATATTCCCCCCGTGAGGGAGAGGGACAGGAGTAAGGATTACCTTGAAGAACTTGGCTTTCATTATAGTATATTAGATGCGGGTTTTCGCGTTTTTGATTGCGTTTTAATAGGGTACGCCAAGAGAACGTACACTAAGAAGAAATTTTTCGAAAAATTCCCCCCCTCCCACACGGAAGAAGTGTTATACATTTATAATAGATATATTTTGAGCTACAACAACGCGTGGCAGGGTCTGCTAGTAAAGAATAAACGAACATCATCTTATTTTATAAGTGCTGTGTCACTTATGAGATAACACTTAAAATACTTAAGCATAAGAAGCACAGCAACTGTGATAAAAATATATAAATAAAGCTTGAAATTAATAGAATATGTAAAAGTTCACGTCACACCTTACACCTTGTGACGGCACAGCAGTGTGCCGCAGCACAACGTTTGCGGAACACTGTTCAAACACTGTACGACTCACAGTGGGACCAAATACCAAAAAGCTGGCCAAAAGTCGAAAAACAGAGTTTAAGTTCCGGTAATTTCTAGTCGTGGGTTCGGTTGGATAAGAGTCCAAAGGTCGAATTCTAGACTTTAGCGCCCCCTATCCCTTATACCTGCTATTGTAGTGTAGTTGAAAGGGGACCCTCAATCGAGCTAGACGCGTCATGCAGTAAGCAAAGATTTCTACGCTATATTCAAGAGGGTGCCAAATCTCTAAAAATCAATCGAATTTAAATTTAAAAAATGGAATTTGCAGCTGCAAGTAAGTAGAATATCATAATGTAACACAAAATTGATAATAATACTTTATGTGATAACAGTAAACGAATGATTTGTACGAAAATGAACGGAAGATTACAACAGAAAATTTTAAACATGTAGAGAAAAGTTCATAAATTCTGTAGAGTTCTGCGACTGGACCGATCGCATGTTGTAGATCGAACTAT
>NW_019386640.1:0-943 GCF_000671375.1 Centruroides sculpturatus | reverse complement strand
GCACTAACAGCACAAATAGACAGGCAAATCAAGTGGATAAACAAATTGTTTAGACCAGGGGTCGGCAACCTGCGGCTCGCGAGCCACATGCGGCTCTTTGGATGTGAAGCTGCGGCTCTTTAGTTCCATACGCAAATATTATTTATTTTATAGAAAAAAAACCATTTAAAAATCGTTCTGAATCGATTAACGAGGATTCCGCACCGATTCTATCTCTCAGCCACTTGTACTCGCATTTTATCGCACCCCTCCCCGTGGCACGTGTCGTCACTGTCGTCAGTCCGTCGGAAGCTCTCGAATGACGCCGTCGTCGGATGTTTCTATGAGGTTTAATTCGCTTTCGACGCAAGACAATTCTGAATAAATAGATTAGTTCTTTTTATCAAAATACTTTATTTATGCGATTACTATTTATTGTTGGCAAGAAAAAATTTTGTGGCTCTTTAAAAACTTTGAAATTTTGTGACTTGTAATTTTTGGCTCTTTCGACTCAAAAGGTTGCCGACCCATGGTCTAAGAGAATACTACATTCTTTAGCACTGGAAGAAACAACTGCAAATGAAATCTATTACACTATAATGAAATTAAAAACTCGTACTCCTGACAGATAATTCAAATATGGACATAATCAAAGAAATTGCAGATATCATCGCTACACTTCACCCTTTCTAATAAACTAATCCTTCGAAAAAAAAACATTTCCGAATAAATTAAATTATAATATGGTTACACCGATACATAAGAATAAAAAATCTAAAAACTGTCCGATTACCATCATCCCCGCGCTGGTAAAAATTATAGAGAAAATCTTCTATAAAAATCTCATACTGATAAACAAAGTTTTCTTCTGTAATACAATTGCGAATAAAAAGCTCCAATCATGTCTTGATAATTCTAAGCATTCGTACGACCAGTTTTATTTATTCACTGTAAAAAAGCTACC
>NW_019386639.1:47692-48872 GCF_000671375.1 Centruroides sculpturatus | reverse complement strand
AAAGCGACATAAAGTATTCGCCCTTTTTTCGACTTAGAAAAAGCATATGATTCTGTTACAATATCTAAGTTACAAAATAAAATGTATAAATGTCAAGCACAGGTTAAACTGATTAATGCAGTTGGTTTGTTGTTTGGTCATTATGATATAAATATAAAACAAAATAAAACCATATTGTCAAGTATAAAAATAAACCGAGGATTGCTACAAGGGGACCCATGGTCTCCCTATCTATTTAATTTTTATCTACATGATCTAAATGCATGTTTTACAAACGACAATGACGGTTTTTGTTTTTCAGATCAGATAGTTCATTCCATATCATACGCTGATGATATTGTTGTATCAGCGCCGACTGCAGCTGCACTTGGACGAAAAATTAAAGCTTTGGAAAAATACTGTGAAGACTCTAATTTAAAAATTAACCCAAAAATATATGTCTTTTTTTCTTAATCAGGAAAGACTTTTAATCGTCTCAGAGATGAAATTTCTGGGTATAATGTTCACATCTACTTTGTCGTCCGAAAAGCAATTCAAGAGAGTAAAAACTAAAGCTTTTACCTTGATCAACAATTTAGTTGAACGATTTGTTAAATTAAAAATTCGTAATATAAAAGTTTAATTCAGATTATTCTCTTCCATTGTTTTAAATAGTGAAAATTTTATATCGAAAATCTCACAACAATTTTGTACTATTGACTTTTTGTTTGACATGGCGTCGAACTGATAGGTAAACATTCAAAACGATAATACAATGGCACAGTTTCATGTTTCCGGTAATCCAAAACACTTGCAAGTGTTTATGTAACATAAAAAACTAAAAAGCAGATATTGTTTATTAAAAACCAATGTTATTTCTGAAATATTAAGCAAAATTAGTTGTAACCAGCGAATATTCTGTCATGCCACAATGCTTTCATAATATTGATTATGTATTTAATTTAAAACAACTCAAATTGATACTCTCTTGACCCTGTACATTATACTTTTCCTAATAACAACAGAATGTACCTAAGTGCGTTGGGTTGAAAATATTTCGATTGAAATCACCCAACTTCAAGTCTCGACCAAAAGTTCGTGTGCACTTACTACAGCGCTTTTTCAGAAAATAAAAGTTTTTAGACAACACACAATTCGATTTTAATTGTCTTTGTGAGAGTTCCACAAGTGTTTATTTCAC
>NW_019386639.1:23787-42333 GCF_000671375.1 Centruroides sculpturatus | reverse complement strand
AACAATTTTTTATTATTGACTTTTTGTTTGACATGGCGTCGAACTGATAGGTAAACATTCAAAACGATAATACAATGGCACGGTTTCATGTTTCCGGTAATCCAAAACACTTGCGAGTGTTTATGTAAAGTAAAAAACTAAAAAGCAGATATTGTTTATTAAAAATCAATGTTATTTCTTAAATATTAACGAAGATTAGTTGTAACCAGCAAATATTCTGTCATGCCACAATGCTGGCCTGCAATTTTTTATCATATTCATTATGTATTTAATTTAAAACAACTCAAATTGATACTCTCTTGACCCTGTACATTATACTTTTCCTAATAACAACAGAATGTACCTAAGTGCGTTGGGAGGAAAATATTTCGATTGAAATCACCCAACTTCAAGTCTCGACCAAAAGTTCGTGTGCACTTACTACAGCGCTTTTTCAGAAAATAAAAGTTTTTAGACAACAAACAATTCGATTTGAATTGTCTTTGTGAGAGTTCCACAAGTGTTTATACATAATTTCGTGTAAAATTTTCATTAAGTCTGACCCCTCGGAAAATATCATGCACGAACCCCTTTAATTTTTAATTATCAAAATTGAATAGTATCAATGCCCCTTACATAGAAGTTACCACGTAAACTTTTTCTCTTAATGTTATCGTATTGTGAAATATTAAACGAAATAGTTGTAAACACAGACAGACACATATTACTGTTTAAGTAACGAAAATAATTATTTAAAATATTTTTGACGAAATCAATGGAATCTTTGCAGAAATAAACATTTTAATATTAATGCTATACTTTGAATTGTTTCGAATATATTAAACTACAACATCAAACACTGCAGATGGATAATTAAATTTCTTAATTTAAAAAAATAAATTAACACAATGAATTTAACATCAAAAAATTCCTTAATAATTTCTAAATGCGGAAAATATTTTGTAATCTCTTTGTGGTCTTACCTTCATCTGTTCCTCCCACTTTCTCACCTAATTTCAATATTTGTTGGTCTACGTTCAATTTTTCTTGGGACTCCTGTAAATAGTGAAAAATTCTTATTCCCGATATAAAAATCTTACAGTACTCATACTGTTTTTGCTTATTAACTCAGAGAATATTTATATAATAATAAATAAACAATTTGCAGCTATTTTAAATAAAACATTTTATATGATTGTGCGTTTTTGTCATGGTATTTAAAGTTTTCCAACTGAAAAGTTGGAAAACTTTAAATAATAAGAATTATTAAATTAGTTTCAATCATTTTAATGGAATTGTAACTTACTGAAGATTTCGTTTCTTCTCGTTTTTTCCGTGCCTGATCCGTAATAATATGCACTTTTGTGGCGACGGAATTATCCAACGTTACTTCTTTTTGTTTAGATGAGTGATCTTCATTTTTAAATCCTTTCTCGCCTAAATTCAAAAATTATACAGGAATTTGAAAAAGTGAAACAAAGCAAATGATAAACAGTTTACACTAAATAAACAGATTAAATTATTATTCTAGAAAGGTATTTTGAAACTTTATTCTACTGCATATACAGAAAAATATAAATTGAAAATATAGAAAAATCAATTAATTTCTTAATTAAAATGTGACATAAAAGCATAAATATTGCGTTGTGATTTGACATTATGAAATATGGAAAAGTGTAAATTGTCTATCATAAAGTTAATTAAAAACTGTAATATTATTAAAAAGTTATTCTCAGTAGAAATAAATGAACGGGTTCTTATTAGCGTATATTCAGAAGCTCACTTTATCTTGATTTAATAAAAAGTCTGAGTAAAATGTATTTTAATATTCAGTTTGTAGATTAACTTGAAAAATGTAAAAAATCAAATGTTCATTTATATCTTTATAACAAAGATAAAAAATCAATGAATAATTTTAACCAATTAAAAATAATTGCCACATTTGTTACAAGTTTTTTCTTATAAATGTGCATTGTTTGCAATTATTTAGCGGTGAAGATCTGTATTCAGCAATATCGATAAATAATGTAATGGACATTTTGTAAATATAAAATATAGCATTGTTCAATGACCAAAACCTGATATGTACTCCAAATCAAGTCGTAAGTATGCATTAAACACTAGTACATTAGCCTTTAGATTAGAGTTTTGACAACTTTTTATAAGATTATTTTAAATTAGCAATTGATTTCAATTTTATTTTTGAATATCTTATTTTATTATAAAAATGTTGTAATTTATGTTTGCTTCTTTTTATTCATTTTAATGAAAAACCGAATATTTAAATATTGGAAAAGATACAAAAATAAAATAATAAATTGTTATTGATTTGCAGAAAATCGTCTAACGCTCTAATTGTGTCTAGCAGAAAACGAATGCAAAGTTAAATATCGTTCTACCGTATAACATTTTAATTGGAATTTTTAAACATTCCGTAAAAAATTTCTATTAATTGCGTGTTTTTATATTCGTTGCGAACACGTCATAAAACAGTTAATATAATTATATAATAAAAAGAATTTAACTTACTTTTAAAATCCATCGTTTTCGCACAACTTTTCATAAATTCACTCTTAACAATACGATTAAATCTCTTCAACAATAGTTGAAAACGTATTCTTAAAATGTATAGTTTACGCAACAATAAAAACCGTGCTTACAGAATCGCAGCGCGTGCTAAGCATTACGCGTGTCAATTAGTTTTATTTTGGGGTTTTTACCGCATTAGAGAAACCTTATTCAAAAGTAGCAGAGGAGAGTCCGGTGATGAAGATGGTTTCCTGTCGTTGAACGGACACTGCATTCTATGTTTTGTTCTCGAACTGGTAAACATGTCTGGTGAATGCAGATCGGAATTTCTGAAGTTTCTCTCAGCGCAGTTCTATAACTTTTGGATGATATATCGGCACAGGTCGAAAATGGATTCATGCGGGAACCACATTAGCCAGGGGCATAAACTCGCGAGACAAAAAGGCAAAGAATGTAGGGTCCTTGTGGCTTCGGTTAAAAATATCTGGTGGACTTTATTAGTTATTTATCGATCTCTGACCGGTCTTTTTCTGTTGACAGGTGAAGTTAAACCAGATATGTTTCCGAGAAAGACGATTGTTTATTAATACAACTTGACACCGTCTTTTGTTCGATGTTTAAGGAACCTTGTACCTTATTAACATTTTCATTTTTGTTCGTATTGTCTAGAGCAGATTACCACAAATCAAGGTCTTTATTCAACATCGTGTTCCGTGACTTTCATTCTATACTTTGTTTAACGATGGTGTATTAGTTTAGGCCAGTTTTTGGTTGTGACTGATATAATTATTTTTCATGCAAATTTGAGTATAATATAAATTTTCCTAAAATTCGAATTATATGATTTACTCTATTTTTAACCAATCCTATGTCACAGGAAAACTCGATCGCAAGAATTTGTTTTTGCTTTTACAACGCGAGTTTTCTCAACATAAGAAAATAATCTGTTTCATTAATAATTCTGTCAAATAAAGTAAAACTTTACGTTGAATTGTCTCTTACTCGCATTTTTTCCACAAAGGGTAAACTCAGACAGTCAAAGTTCCTCGACTCCTCCAGACATTTCCTAGACTGATTACAGTGAAGTAAAATCTGTAATCCAAAAAAACACACTTTGGTAGATGTGAGAATACACAAGCTGTGAGATACGTCTACCAAAGTGTGTTTTTTGGATTACAGAGACGGATTTACATTTGTAAAAGACATTGAAGCAAATTTTGGAATTCCTCTTATCGACCATAATAAAAAATCACGAATCAATTTCGAAACTAATCGATAATGCAAGATTTACAGCAAAACGTGCTCGAACCTGTGTTTACATCGATGTAGATAGAGCAGTTTTAATGCACTTAATAAATATTAAGCAAGAAAGAACATTTTTAATTGTTCTGTGCAAGAAAAAATTACAAATTTTTTAGGAAAATGTAGTTAAACTAACTTGTATTTTAACACATAAATGCAAACTTGTTTAAAATTAAAATTACATTTACATCAATTTACATTACATAAATTAAGAAAAAATCACAAAATAAAATAAATTTTATTTTATGATTTTTACTGTGTTTTCAGATAAAGTGAACTCCATACTCTAATTACTCCCATTAGAAGTTAACACTACGAGAGTGAAATGTGTGAAATATGTAAAAACTTAAACTTATTTCGCAGTAAAAATAAGCTTTTTAACACCTTTCGTTTTATGCTTTTCTTGAACAATAATTATTTCCTCACAAATATTTCACCTTAAAATATTTCTATCAATACGAATATCTTCTACAGCATATGCTACTGATTGTCCTCTTAAACATTCTCTCCTACTTACAATTTTTGGAATTTCTTAAAATAAGTATTTTACATTTCAAACTGTGTCATGAAAAAGCATAAAGAGAAGCATCTTAGAGACCATTCATAAATTATATAACACATTTTGATTAAGGAAATTTCGACGCTTTCCACATTTGCTAACAAATCTGCACACATTTCCTTATTTATGATTTAGCATTTCAGTACTTAATAAGTTTTACAAAAAAAAATCAATAATAGAGTGTGATGACTTATGTCGAGAAAACCAAAGTTGCCAAAATGTGCTGCAAATGCAGGGGTTTAGGTTACAGTTTGGAATTAAGTTCAAAACGAAAACTAGATGAAAATATGCCCAAAAAGCGCAATCACCAACAAACAAAAGTAAGGCGTAATTCACAATTAAAGCAGTCTAACTGAATGGCAAAGCGCAGATTTGGCAACTTTGTTCCCGAGAGACACGTCAAGTTCTACTGTGGCTGACAGTTGTTGCAGGTTGAACAATTTCCTTGTGAATCACTACTTTCAACGTGGTAGTCGTTCGTACTCTCTTCCTAAAGACCACTTGGACGATCAGTTCGAATCTTTAATACTTCCAATTTTGCAAAAATTAATACATTTGCTTATTACGTAGAAGTACCATTAAGTTAGCGTAACCTATTTTTTTTATATACAGTATTATTATTACTTTTCCGGCTGTTATATATGACAGAGAAAAAGTACGGCGATCGGTCAAAAAATAATCGCACCAAATTTTTACATTTTTTAATTAAGGCATCTTAAAATGTCAAGAAATGCAAAGAAAATTCAGGTGATTTCTTTATGTATAAATGTTAGTGTGTGTGAAAGAAAGGATTTTGTACATCTTGTTACAGATGGATTACGTGTATTGTTGCCATACGCAAATAAACCAAGCGTACGGATAGATTTTATTTTAAAAAATGATACATTAAAAAAACTCAAGTTTCGAACCAACAAAAGAAAGATGTCCATTTAAAATTTGAAATACTGTATAATCGATCTATTTTCGAAATGCATTGAAATTTTAACTAAAAATATAGGGTGATGCAAAATAACATACTTTGCAACACCCTGTATATAGACGTTGGTCTATTCAGAACATAGTAATTGTAACATATAAGCAAATTAAAAATTCATGTTTTTGATAATAATGGTTGCAGAAAAGGATTTTGCTACAATAAGTTAATTGTAAGATTTTCGTAATGAGTAGATTTACAGGAAAATATACGAATTAAAACAATACGAACACAAATTTATTCGTTCCCGCAAGAGATACGCCGTCTGGAAAGGTTCTTTACTGACACAAGAAATATTGCTCAATGTGTGTCCTGTTGTTTGGGTGTAAAATTTGAAGACCGTTAACAGCTGACTTTATTCGAAATGTTTAAAATAAAATATTGAACTACCAATACAAATTTTATTTCTGTTATTTCCTGTGTTTTGTTCAGTCTATTTTTCTGTAAAGCGCCTTTCAATGGAAATATTTTAACTAAATATCTTTTTTATTATTTGCGAAATCTTCTTTCCCATCCTTTTTGTATTCCGAATACTGATTCTTGTTTTAAGATAATGCTTATTCGTTAAGCTACTGAGGTTTCCTAATAGTATAACTTTTATTACGGCGCTCTCTAAATCAAACGGAAATTAACATTGAATATCAGTTTTAAACATCGATCAGATTATTCAACATATCCACTTTGAAATGTTCGTCTAAAATTTTATGTTCACGAAAGAATTTTCATTTTAAAATAAAATTCATTAAGAAAATTCTTAAAAGTAAAATAAGTGAATAGGTAAACAGAATTAAAGCTCTTGCAACAAGAATGTCCTCTTTGTCCTTCAAGATAATTGTTTCAATATATAGGTCTGATGTATTACGTTAATCATCGATTTTACATATTGTATAAGAATTCATTTAAGCATAAACCCGAACAAGCAGAACCATAAAAGTGTCTTATAATATGACAGCAATTAATGAATCTCGTATTAGATATCGAAAGACCAGACATGGAGCATTTTCTTTTTAATGCTATTCAACCTTACATCAAAGTTTTACAGATTTTTGGAATATTTTTAAATTCAAGGAGAGATCTCTTGTGGATTAAAATCTTATTCTTTCATACTTACTTCTTTTTAATGTTTTTAATCTTATTCATCGTGTCAGAAGATATATCAATTTACTTTACCAAATTTGATAAATTTTCCGAATTTTGTGGTGTTCCTCAATTTTGGAACATATTTGGAAATAATATACGCTATAACACCAGTCTTGCATTACTTTTTTCGCCAATCCTTTTGATTGTGTACAATGTAAACGCCTCTTTCATCAAAACAATTATAGTGAAAGTCAGTCGAAATGTAAAATGCTCATGTCAAATGATTTCTGGATTATTAAGATATCAGGATTATATTATTTTACTTTCGTGACTGTATTGGCTTCCGTTGGCCTACCTAGTCTGTATATATTTGGCAGGAATTATTACGGCTATAATAGACACATTTATAGAGAATGTTTCTGCGTGTATCATTTTGTTATGGGTTCACTCATTCTCGGTAATGTAATCTGTCATGGCTACGGTTTTCTATTCATACTCACTTATCTAAGTGTTCGTTTATTAGAAACGTATGTTGAAGATATAACAATAAAAATAAAACGGCATGTTTCGATAGAAAGCGCAATTGTACTCAATGAAATTTCGCGCGTTTTCATATTTATAAATGAAGTGGATAAAATTTTTCAAACTTTACACTTGTTATTTGTAATTGTTATATTACCTGTGGCAAGTGTTATCTTCCTGTTTGTGTTATTTACTCATTCCTTAACTTTCAAGCTGTTTATTACGATTTTCATTGGTACTTGGTTGGAAATTGTGATACTGATATACGTTCTCTATCTTACAAGAATTCCTTCAAAGGTATGTTGCATTACTTTATATGTTGAAATTTATTTGATAATCAAATTTTAATAACAAAAGTTGTTAAAGAATAATGTGTAGACTACAATTGTTAGTTCCTGAGTCAGAAATGATTCAACAGTACAATATTTTTTGTATTAGTTTAAATCTATAATATATATATAATGTTAATAAATAATAAATTTATGTAACAACATTATGCTGTTTTGCTATAAAATTCATCAATTTGTTAATATGGTTAACGGTAAAAACAAAGTTGGTGTGGGCCTAAAATTAGAGCTAAGAAGTTTCACAAGGATTCAATTCTGGACATAGACGTCGAGTTCGAAACACTTCAAAAGAAGTTCTGCATAAAACTTACATACAGTTGTAAACAGTAAGGTTCGAACTACACGTATAATTACAAAGTCTCTGCTTTTCGAGCAGTTCTTAGAAAAACATACTTGTGTCTGTAGAGTATACTTCAACAAGTATACTTTACAGACTCATAGAAGTCAACAGAAGAAAAAACAGCTACAACATTGAGGTATAGAACGAGTACAAGTTGACCTTCCTATAACACTGTTGCTAATTCCGTTTTATATGAATTCCATGTTGTACGAGTCACTAGATTTTACAAATACGTGTGGCGGGCTGTAAACTGCTCAAGTATTTGTAAAATCTAAGTGACCTCTACAACATGAAACACATATAAAACGGAATTATCAACAGTGTTATAGGGGGTCACTGTACAATAAAAGGGTTAATTAAAAGCATGAAATATGCAGAGAAATGATCCAAAAAAGAAAATTAGAATCGCCGAGTTTATTAATAATAAGTAAATTAAAAATGTGATCAAACAGGTAGCGAACATAACAGTCTCTAAAATAGATTTTTAAAGAGCTGCGAACATAGAGCATTTTAAGAAACGACGATAGCAACCAAGAACAGAAGAAAAACAGGCGCATACAAAATACAGATGCAGTATTACTTCTGATGAAGACCTACAGAATTTAGGTTGAAGACGTTTGTGATGATAAATGTAAATAAATCTCAGCAAGGTAGATAAGAAAATTTGTTAACTAGTTTTCACTGCAAAATCTACTATCGATTGTCTTGTGTAAAGTTATCAGTTAAATATTTCTTTATGTTTTTGTAGAAAAAAATATTGTGTCACGAGAATTATTTTCTGATAAATTTTTTTTTTCCTTTAGGTGCAAGAATTTTACTCCTGTATTCTGGAGATATATTTTCAGCAGAGCAATACAACATGAATGTACTATTATTAGTTATGATTTTTTTAAAATTACGTACTTAATCAATATAGTTATAAATATTTTATTTTGTTTTTCAGTCTTTAATATTATTATATCTTATGAGAGCAAACGTTGGATTCAAAAGTAAAAATTTCTTTTTCTTCTGCAAACACTCAGTTTTAAGCGTAAGTAAATTTTCGTTTACAAGTTTTACGATGCAGTAAATAAAATTTATATTTCTGAATATAATAAATTTCACTTAAAATTTTAAAACCAATTTTTCAGTATGTCTTTGAATACGTCACGCAATCGCTTGCGTTTCTTCTAATCAGATCCTCAAGTTTTGTGGAAACGTGCGATGAAAAGGGCTAAATATTCAACTGTTTTTCAACTGTTGCAAATATTGAACTAGAGTTACTTATTTGTAACGATACAAATTTGAATAGAGATGATTATTTCTATTCATTGGAATGAAAATTTATATATGTTAATAACGCGCAATGCCTGATAATACGACTGGATTAACAATATGAAATTTGTAACAAAGCATTAGAACTTGTAATTATAATGGTTATATAAAAGTGGCGAGTATATAAAGACTAAAACGATTATACAAGACATGAAGAAATTATAAAATATACATTCGAGATCAGAGAGAGAAAAGGAGCCGATTCATAATTTAAGTCCAGTTTTCACGAACATCACTAATATTAACACACATTTTTCTTACCTCTACTATTTACAGCAATATAAGTTGTTCTTAATTAGAAGAAACTTGATTCGGTTTCGTATTGCATAGTTGTTTTTAATCGCTACTTTAAATTAGAAAATTCTTTTTTATCTCATTACTCGTTCCTAACTGTTTTCATAGGATAATATTAGAAGTACATGTTCTCGGTTGTGTATAATTTAAATGTTATAAATTATGTAAATTGAATTATGCACAATATTATCTATTACTCGCATGCTAAATTTTCTGTTATTCCAACAGTAATAATTTTCCACGCACAATTTTAAACGATTTTATTATATTTCACACTTGATACTACACAATTTACAAGACGTGTATTACTATAATCTATTGTATTTTCACACAATAAAAATTATAGTAAGCAATATTTCTATAACATTAATTTAATATTAGTCTACATATCCTTACCATTAAAAGCCTGTTTGTCTTTACCGAAAAAGTAGGAAGAACTTCTTGCAATGTACTCTAAAATTTTCTAGGGAGAAAAAGTAATAGGAATTTAAGTAAATGTAAACTAGAGTTAGCGTATGTTCCCTTTACTCTTGACATGTACCGTTAATGTACTGTTCCAAGATAAGTATGGGGTAATGTCTGTGTTATTGCCGATATGTCGAAAAAACAAAATAAGAAATTTTTACGAAGTGTATTTAAAATATATTTTAATAATACTTTGTAGTANTACTTGAAGTGGTATAAGGTGTAGTTTTGTTTCTATTTAGAATCATATTAAACAAATCGATTTATTGATCATCACTAATGAATAAATCAATTTTTTAAATATTATCATTATTCAGTGTAAATTTTATTTATCACTTACTTGGTGCACAAATTTTCTGATTTTCAATTAACGTATCGTTCTCGGAACAGCTGCATTCGGATTCTTTGCATACCACATCTACACCCGTAACATTTAAGCAGTCCTCCAGTGTTGTACAAGGAATATCTAAATAGAAAAAAATTCTATGTCAGTATTATAACTAATATTTGTATATTTTTTATTAATTTCTTTAACAAATCATTTGATGTTAATACTCAACTGATACAGCTAGATTAATTATCATGTTAGAACTTAGCAAATTAATTATACATACATTAATCCAAATTATGTAATATTTAATTAATTAGTCAAAGTTTAGACCAATTGTTAATTTGGATACACAATATATCATTTGAGCTGTTGGAGAATTGGTGAGAGCTATTTTGCTGATATTTTGGCATCTAAACTTTATACTTTTTTTTATCAAGAACCTTTTGTCATCTTTCAGGGAGCTTCATAATACCTCATTTAATTGGCAAAAAATCTTCAAAGTGCTGTTTTATGTTATCATTGGAAATGAAGCACTGCTCATTTAAAACATTTTGAAGATAGTGAAACAAGTTGTAATCAGAAAGGGCAAGGTTGGGTGAATATGGAAGATGAGGTACGATATCCAGCCAAGCTCCAACAATTTTTGCCAGCTTTGTAATGACAGACATGGCTGGGCATAATTATAGTCAAAGTCGCAATTGTGATTCACCAATTCTGGAAGTTTCTCCTGAATCACTGTGTTTAATTTCTCTAGTTGGTCACAGTATAAGTTGGAATTGATTGTTTTGTTTTTCAGACGTAGTTGTTAAAACAAAACACCCTTCCAATCCTACCAAATTAACAGTATGACTTTGTTTGAATGATGTCCAGCTTTAGAAATGGTTTGTGGCAGTTGTGTGCTTCCCCTATAATCTTTTGCAATTGATGTCGATGTAAACAATTCACTTTTCATTCCTCATCACTATTTGCTTCAAAAGTAAGCCACTTTCCTCATGGTTTTTGAGAATTGCAGAAGGAAATGCAAATGATGTAATTGATTTCACCAAGTTCATATGGAACCCAAACATCCAGCTTGCTGATGTATTCAAGTTGACATAGATGATTTTCTATGGTCTATTTCAATATTTGAAGAATATCTGCAATCTCCTGCGTTGTATGGCGTGGATTA
The DNA here is from genome assembly GCF_000671375.1 of Centruroides sculpturatus. Taxonomy (NCBI): domain Eukaryota; kingdom Metazoa; phylum Arthropoda; class Arachnida; order Scorpiones; family Buthidae; genus Centruroides; species Centruroides sculpturatus. The sequence continues at coordinate 31,130 of NW_019386639.1, read as the reverse complement.
CTGTCAACTAATTCTTTTATTTGATCATTGTGAAACTCAACTGGCCAACCTGATCATGGTGCATCTTGAATGAAAAAGTCTCTGGAACGAAAACTTACAAACCACTTCTCACATACACATTCTTTCACAGCATCCTTACCATACACCTCACATCTTTTTGCATGTTTGCATCACGTTTTTGCCTTTTATAAAATAAAAAAGCATAATGTGTTGATAATGCATGTTTTGTTCACTCATCTTTCATAACTGACAAACACACAAAATGAAACTAACCATCAAGCCTTATTTTGACAAGTGTTGGTGTCACTTGTCAAACAAACATGTGTTTTCAAGGTTAAAGCTACTAATAATTGCTTTTCAGAGTGTCTAACTGTATCTATCAGCAAAACCAATATGAACTTACTGGCCAACCCAATACTTGAAAGTTAGTATCTTAGTACAGTGGAACTTCATTTAACGAGCATAATTCGTTCCAGAATCTTACTCGTAATGCAAAACACTTGTTAAGCGAAACAGTTTATCCTATACAAATTAATGTAAAATACGATAATGCATTCCATGCCGAAAAAAATACTCAAATATTTTATGTATAACATTTATCCAAAGAAAATTATACAATATACATTGTTAAGGAGCATGCTTCAATCAGCTTCCTGTTTTCTTCTAGCACTAAATAAACCAACCTGAAATGCAAATTCAATTTTCGGAAAACAAAAAATATCACAAATAATATGTCTAATAAACATGCCAAAAGATATGCCAAATTCTTCGGCTATATAAAGGCTATAATTAAATATTACAGGTTGAGGCCGAGGTTTTCATCTCTAAAATGTGCAGTCGAACATTGAGCGCTGTCATTTCGTAAGCCTAGATGTTTGACAATGGCAATTTGAATGTCGAGAATGATTCCAAGTCAAATTAATCAACTTCTAATATTTAATTATAACCTTTACATAGCCAAAGAACGGGCTACGGTTGTTGATGTTTATATGTAATATGTGTGAACACAAGTTTAGAAAAATGTGTGATCACATGTGACACTAAGATGCTAGCGGAACGAGTGCTAAACACAGACCGATGGAGCATGCGCAAATTCCGGGACTTCCCCTCTCCTGGTCACTCGTTACGCGAGTCATCTTTTTACAATTTGTTTTGCTCATTATGCGAGATTCCACTGTATTCAAAAGTTATTTTAGTATAGAATGTTCAAATAAAAATTTAATTTAATGTTGATGTAACCTGAAGTTGGTTTTCAAAAAGGTTAATGTGATAAAGCCTNTCGCACATAGTTCAAAACGAGAAAATAAAATGGGATAATTTTTTATTATTATGACTATTTTTTACTGCATTTGAATTCAAGGCATTAAAACGACATTTTTCGTACCCGTTGTGAGTTCGACTAACTTCACAAGGAGAAAGTTAGATAGTGATTGACTGTATAAAATACTCGCCAACATTCGATCTTTGCTTTCCTGGAGTAAAAACACGACCCCTTAAATGCTCGGCAATAGCGCTCGGACAACTGGGCTACTGCAAACTTGGCGCCGGCGTCCAGACGACAAACTAAGAGACAAACAATAGACGCAAATAAATAAATAATATACGGTCAATCGTATGCTTGCTAAGCGTGCAAATATTTTTTTATGTTTTTGTACGCTTGACAGTCGCCCGTTTAGTCGTCGGCACTTGACTATCGCCCAGTTATTTGTCGCCCATTTATCGTTTACCCTTTCTTCCGTGTTCTAGAATCGGACTGTAGTTATGCTCACACATTGCCACAAGCAAATGGTTCCGATTAATTAGCGTAGACGTGAGTAATTTTAATATAACATGTTACATATTTTACTAATAACTTCGAAAAATCTTTACCTCTCATGACTTTGTACAGTATACAGGTATATTTTAAGTTTTCTTCAAATAGTGTAATAGTAGAGAATATAAAAGCACTATTCGAATTTCTGTAATCGTAATTACATACGCCTGTGTTTATAATATTAACAAAATCGTTTAAATTTTATAAATAATGGAAAAATTTTATAAAAGCATTGTGTTTGGATGGTTTCTATATAGGCTATATAATAATAAAGACCTTCATAAACATGAAAAATGTGCAAAAACTGTTTATATTAAATAGACGATTCAGTGAAATTGACATGAATGGTTCCTATCTCCTTGGGTATTTTTCCTGGCATGGAATGGCGCTTGGAAAACCGCTCATTAATTTATCTCCTTCGCTACATTTGTGTCGATCTAAATGCAACTAAGAAATCCAAAAAAGTCGATTATATATATTAAATAATTATTTCCGCTCGAACGCGAATCTGACATCTAAAAAATTGCCAGGAAATAATTCTCGCGAAATAAAAACCCTTCCAAAAAGTGTTTTTACAAAAAAGTATATACAAAAATAAAACTAATTTAAAATAAATGCTTTTATTTGAGAAATATAGCCGCAAGAATTGTTATTGTTTCGTTTAACAAGGCGTGAAATTTCACACGTGCAAATTGTGCAAATTTCACATTGTTTACAAACTTGTTAAGCTTGAGAACTGCTGGAGTTTGCTTTCCCGGGTAGTTCTCATGTATTCTTCTGGAGAATACTGGTTTAAAGCCGGAGGGGCGCTAACTTAACCATTCAAACGTAACGCAAAATTTTCGATTTTTATGCTATTAAAATACGGGGGAAACGAAAAAAAAATATGGGAAAAATTCTACTAAATAAAAGAACAAATCTGCTGATGTCATAGAAGACATCTGATAGTTTTTTAAAAATTTTACCAAATTCAAAACGGTCAAATAGAAGTTTAGAACAATTTAATAAATTTAATAAAAAACTCCTATTAAAAAACAATGGCGCAATTAATTAGCTAATTATTAAATCGTTATGAAAAATTTTTGCAGCAAAAATAATTCATTAAATTTGCATCAATGATAGATAACGATGTATATATGCTGATCCAAACATTTTTTNAAAAAAAACTATATTTTGTACCATTATAAAATTACAGAATGCTTAATTTTGAGGGTAGGGATGAGTTTTATAAAAAATTTAAATGCTAATAATGAGTAAAATCGTCATGAAGTCCAACCCTACTGGAGATACGCACGACCCCCATTATCTCCCCCACCCCCTCGACCTTTAACTACCAAAATTTAATAGCCTCATTCTAGGTGGATCGATGTTATAAACGAACCTCTAAACATAATTTCAGAAATTTTTGACAAAAAGCTCAGAAGTTATTAAGTTGCAAATGGAATGAGCAAAATCGTGCCTCCCCCGCGCAAACATCCATACATACAGAAATTACTCCCGAATTCTTTTGCATTTTTTGATTTTTATAGGTGTCCTAAGTCCAAAAATGTAAAAATCGAAGCGGATCAATTTTTGCCGGATCATCACTCTGTTATAACAGCCAGGGAAGTGAAAATATGATTACAACTCAGATTATTAATACATTACATTTATATTTAGAATTAACAATTACGAGCCAGAGTAAGATGGGAATCAGTTTGCATTTAAATACACTAACATTTTTGTTAATTTGTTAACTTTTGACTATCAACGTCGGGTTGCAAATATCAGAGAAACTTTTAAATTGCTGTGAAGAATGAGTAATTCAAACAGCTTTATTGGGGGACTATACGTGCATAAAATTCACAAATCATCACATAATTAAAGTTACAATATAATAAGATATCTTTTGCTAATATGTTTGAATCGACGACGGACACGTCATACGCTCTCGAGGACATTATCATTAGAAGAAACTCCATCAGTTTCAAGAACAAAAATAATTGTTAAAAGTTAAAAAATTTTGTCTAAAAGTCTTATTTCATAATTTAAAACTGTGCAAAAATGCAAATTTTTAAAGAAATCAACAATATGCTTTTACAATGCACAACTGCCAGAGGGATGATTTTAACAAGTTTGCATACTAAAGCAGAGAAGAGCTTCAAATAAAAGTTGACTGCAGCACAACTGTTATATTCCCAAGATATATAAAAAAAGAACATATTATGAAGATGCTCTTTTAACTTCTTTTGAGTTTCTTCTATTATACAGAATTTTCAGTTGTATATTCATCCTCTGGTTTTTTTTTTTTTTATAAATTAAAGACTGTCTAAAATTACTGGCAAAAAGTGTTTTATTCTTTATAACAGGTATAAGATTGTGAGATAAAAACAAAAGCATACACCTTAACACTTCATACGAGCAATGCTAAGCTGGAACTATTATAATTTTTAGAGAGCCTAGCCACTTTATAGCCTCCCATAGCTACGGCACCATGTATATACCTAATACCAGTGCCGGCCCAAGGCAAGTTTTAGGATGGAGCAAGATCCTATAATGGCGCCCCCTAATTTATACTCTAATTTTCTTTACTACTGGCGCGCCCCAAGGACTTAGTGCCTGGAGCGGCTGCTCCGTTCACCCTATGGTAGGGCTGGCTCTGCCTAATACATACTTACAATCGCATCCACAAACAATAACGTTACTTGGAGTAGAGTTCTGCACATAATATAGAGTCTAACGCCAACTTGAACTTATTTATAAAGCTTTATAGCTTTATAAATATAAATGTAACAATAAATATGTTTTGTGTATATGAATTTCTGCTTGGAATATTAAAAAAAAATAGAAAAATCTACGACTTCTTCAAACTAATTTAAGTGTATTGTCTTGTTTGAATATTTTTGCTGTAGAAATTAGTAGAAGTTACTTTTAGCTCATTTATCTGCATTTTTACTATATACAAAGCATTTAAAAGTAACTTGTACCCTGAAATTGTATAGTTTGTGTGTAAAAGAATTACAAGACATGCTTCAGATGGTTATTTTAAAAAAATAAATAAATAAAGAGTTTTGTTTAGTATACTTACGACCATTGGTGTGTTTTAAGAAGGCAAAGATGAATACGACGAATAAAATACACAAATTTTCTACCTAAAACGACCATTTTTTAGACTAATAAACTCTCCTTCCTCATCTGAAAGTTTACTTTAGACAGAATGAAGAATACGCCTAAACGCCACCTGGANCAGAAAGGCAAGACAAAGGAACTTAAACTTCGCAGCTTTTTCTTCAAAATAAACGCATTCTTTCGTTTTTTTCAGTTTTAAGTATTTTTTATGTTTAATTAATTAAATTAACATAAAAATGTCAATGTCTTTAAGGGGTTAATGTTGTGAGGTTTTGTTGGTACATGTTTTTAATCGTATCCCATTATAAGTCTTTACATATTATTCATGTATCCAACTTATTTCAACAAATACGAACGATCCTTGCTATTGAAATTCGTAACATTAGTCAGCAAGCAATTTCCACAAAGTAACTAAGCCACATATTAGCAACAGTTTACAAAAGTTGTGTATAAAGTCACTCATTGTATAAGAAAATGTGGTATAAGTTTCGATTTCACAATATTTAGTCATTTTAATTTCACTCTTCCACACAATGGGGGGGTTCTGATTATGAGAAAACCGAGAGATTCTGTGACGTATTCCAAGATATACTGAAAAATTAATTTTAAAATATTTACGTCAAATTTATTGCATTCAAAAATTTTAAAATGTGCTTTATTGCAGTTGGCAAATTATACCAAAGTTACATATAATTGACATATAGCAATCATCACTTTATACCCGAGTTAAGTTAGTGATGTTTGTTGATGAACTCCAATAAAACAAACTTTCGAGTTTATAGAATTTCAATTCTACCTACTACATGTGAATTTACTTACATTTAAAACTGAGTGTTTGCAGAAGAAAAAGAAATTTTTACTTTTGAATCCAATGTTCGTTTTCACAAGATATAATAATATTAAAGGCTGAAAATAGAAGAAAATCTGCATAAATATATTAAAGACATAATTTAAAAAGTGATATAATAATACATTTTTATTATATTGATCTGTCTGAAAATAAACGTCCAAGATACAGGAGTAAAATTCTTCCACCTAAAAAAAAGAAAAATTTCATCAGAAAATGATTAGTTTTTTCCCTACAAAAAGAAAAAAAACAACTGATAACATATTATAGATTTTTAATAGGTTTAAGTTAATATAAATATTATTATACTGTTAAATAATTATGACTCAAAAGTGAAAATAAGAACGTCAACAATTGTTACGTTAATATTATTGCTCAACAATTCTCAATGTAATTTTATTATTAAAGAAATTCGAACATTTAATAAACTGATATGCAAAATGCAACATACCGTTGAAGGAATTCTTGTAAGATAAAGAGCGTATATCAGTATTACAATTACCAACCAAGTACCAAGAAAAATCGTAATAAACAACTCGAATGTTAAGGAATGAGTAACTAACACAAACAGCAAGATAACACTTATCACCGGTAATATAACAATTATAAATATCATGTGTAAATTTTGAAAAATTTTATCGACTTCATTTATAAATATGAAAACGCACGCAATTTCATTGAGTACAGTTGCGCTTTCTATCGAAACATGCCTTTTTATTTTTGTTGTTATATCTTCAACATACGTTTCTAATAAACGAACACTTAGGTAAGTGAGTATGCATAGAAAACCGCAGCCATGACAGATTACATTACTTATGAGAAAAGAACCTATAACAACATGAAACACGCAGAAACATTTTCTATAAATGTATATATTATAACCATAATAATTCCTGCCAAATATATATAGACTAGGTACGCCCATGGAAGCCAATAGAGTCACGAAAGTAAAATATGACATAATTAGCTGTTACCCGCGACTTCGTCAGCGGAGGTTTTGCAAGCAAACCCCATTTACATCCAATATTTCAATAACCATAGTAATTGTTATATAACACCTACCGCTGAAGAGAATTGCCGAAAATCAAACGAACTATTTTCAATTTGATCAATTTTCTGAAACGTTTACAATCGTTCTATAATCGAACCAATACGCAATAACAAATTCGAATTTAAAACAGTTCGAACATTTTTAAAATTGAAATATATAAAAATATTTAAACAATGTCTGAAATGTGATCAATTTAATACACCTAAGTACTCGATGAAGACTAAACGTAGTTGAAAACAAAAAATCGCATCTAAAATAGTACAGTAGAAGCCATTCTTCCGGTTAAGCTTAATCCTCTCCCTCTCCCCCCGCGGGAGAATTTAGAAAAATCCCTTCTTAGTGTCCATTCTCATGGCATACCCTACTAAAACGCATACAATACGAATACGAAATAACAAATTCGAATTTAAAACGGTTCGAACATTTTTAAAATCGAAATGGATAAAAATATTTATAACAATGTCTGAAATGTTATTAATTTAATACACCTAAGTACTCGATGAAAACTATATTCTCTCCCTCAC